>NC_140932.1:54067980-54356232 GCF_014529385.1 Adiantum capillus-veneris
TACCTGGGATCAAGAAGAATCTTTTGTCTGTATCTGCACTTGTTAGACTTGGACTTGTAGTGAAATTTGTGGATGATAGATGTATAGTTCATGATCTCAATTTTGGTGATGAAATTGTTGCATCTGGCCTTTTGTGTCGTGGGCTGTATAAGATCACTTTGTATGACAAGTGTGGACTAAATTTTGCAAATGCAGTTGCAGATTCAAGGGTTGTTTCAGATACAAAACTGTGGCATGTACATTTTGGGGATCTGCATTTTGCCAGTGATAGCCGTTTTTCGGCTCTCTGTGATTGCCATAGTGAGTTATCCCCCCCCATCAAATCACTCAAACACTGTGGTTACCCTCACCCTTTCACTGTATATAGGTGCGTGTGAGTTAGGGGACTTTTCCCATATTTCCTTATTGAAATAAAAAACCCTCAATTAGCTAGTCATTGGGCTAGTTGAGCCAATATATATATATATATATATATATATATATATATATATATATATATATATATATATATATATATATATAAGAGTATATTATGGCCCATGCGTATGTAAATATTTCTTTGTATATCGGGCCTAAATAAAAGATTTTTTCATAATTATTTTGGTATTTATTTAAATATTTCTACCTAGGTGTGTGTTATTTATGCTCTGTACATTGCCTCACCATTACCACAATTTTTCTTACCATTTTTCATACTCTTTATTCCATATAGAAATATTTTCATGTAAGCTTCTCTTATATTTGGTGTAACTCCACTCCAACAAAAATCCAAAAAAACTAGTTTTATTTATGTGTATATTTTTTCACTATTGTGGTTTTTCCCTTCCTACATCTATTTTCTTTTTTTTCTAAAAAATTAGAACACCAAAAATATTTATCTTTTTATGGTAGCCTCATAATGAGAGAGATTTCTTTTGACCCCTTTATATTTTTTCCACTTATATTATTTATATTTGACATGTACATATTTTTTAGACCCCTCAATATTTGATTTTCTTAGTTGTACTATTCACTTATATCATGATCTCAACAATATCTTCAATTATAGACCTACCAAATAAGGTCAAGGGTAGGTGGCATGCATGCATGCACTATGGAGGGCTCACTCTTGGAGGTATTCAAAAGAATCATCCAAAGAAAGACCCCACAAGGACCTTGTGCAGTGGAAAAGAACGGTCGGTTTTGCTGAATTTTTAAAGTTCACTTGCTCTCCGAATTTGAAAAGGTGATACAAACGAAAGTTGTAGCTCGTGGCCTGAACTTTTGCCTCAAATTGTTTCATTATTTTTTGAGCTACGAGCTCTGAGCTATGATTTTATTAGTGGACCCCAGTTTTCCCATGCTATGCAGCCACACTCTCTCTTCCACTCTATCATTTTCCTCTTTCACACACACTTCTCCACTCATCATCCCCACCTTTCTCACCACTCCTCTCTGCACCCTACTCACCTTCTCCTCAACCTTGAAGAATAAGAGAAACCATGGTGAACTCATACCTCCCACACACAATTCCATTCCAAAATTGACCACCTAGTCTCATTTTTCCTCCTCCAAATTACCCATATCTATCAAAAAAACCACAAAATTCAGCCTCTTCTCTTAAAAGACAGCATCATGGTGGTTGATTACTCAGCTTCAATTACCTTTTCTCTCAAGGAAGGTCAAGAGTGGAGAAAAAATGTACCGTCAAAGCTAGTCGACCGTCAAGAAGCGTCAAAATTGGCCCTACTCAAGACACTTGGAGCATCAACCTTGTAAGAAATCCACCTTTTTTTACCTCTTAAGAGTTTTTCTTCCTTATTTGTATCCTACATGGATACTCCCATTTTAAATATCCAATTCCATTTGTAAATTAATACTAACTCTACTAATACTAACCCACTATGAAAAGTCCTATCACCTCCATTTCTCTCCTCTCTCTTTCCCCACCAACTTCTTGATAATTCCAAGCAAAAGAAATTAGATAAATTGCTGAAAATCTAACCCAACCATGGTTAGAGGAGTAACTCTTGCCTTCAAAATTGCTATAAAAGGAGGGTGTAGCTAGCACAAAAAGGGGGGAGAAGAAAGAGCACTATGCTATAGCTTGAGAAGCCAAGCTCAACCTCTTGAGAAGGAGCTCTTGAGTGGAATCTCATTGGCATTAGGCATATGTATGTGTTGGATTAGGGGTGATTAGCAAGGGAACTCTATGCCATTGTAAGAGAGAGTGATCATTAAATTGAGAGTAGGAAATCTATCATTTCTCCTACTAGTGTAAGCCCAACATTTGCTGAATCAAGGAGGGTGAATTTGGACTAAGCATGGATACCTTTTCTCCCTTCCAACGTGAAGTCATGGAAAATAATGATGTGTAAGTGTCTTGGTGTTTTATTTAAGTTCTTGATAGCTTGTCTCCGGGTATTGTTATCAATTTAGCCATAAATCCCACATGCTGTAAGAGGGCGACAGGGTGGAGAGGACTCCCCTGGCCTTAAGACAGTGATTGGAGTGGCTTTTTTTCTTGTGATGTGTTGTGGTGTAATTCACTCAGGCTATGTTGAACAAATACAAATCTCACTTTGATTGGTCATGAATAATTTGTAAGAAGGCATTAGTGCAACAAGCACCCCCTTCCCCCTTCTCTCTCTTTCTTACATATATATATTTATGTTTGCTTGATCATTAACGATACACTTCAAAGCACCCCGAGCACCATCTCTCTCTCTCTCTCTCTCTCTCTCTCTCTCTCTCTCTCTCTCTCTCTCTCGTGTCTTAGTGTGTGAGAGTGTTCCATTGGTGTTAGGGTTAGTGTAAATTCCTTGCTTGTTTGTGGGTTGCTCTAACGATTCTCCTCTTTTGCGTCCTAGTTCGCTCTTAAACTATGTGGTGTCCCTTGTGTAGTTGGGATTTGGCTGGGGGTTTGTTGTTTTGGTTTGTGTTGTGTTGTGCCCCAGCCCCATTGAGCAGTACGGGAGCCTTGAAGGGTGTCTAGAGGTTGCTCTTCTTGTTGCCCGCCCCGGACCGCTTCACCAGTTGCCCCCACGGAGGAACAGGCTTGTGTATGTTTTTTGAAGGCTCAACCTTTAGCATAATCAAGTAGCTTGCATGAATCACGAGAATTTGTATGATCCCTTCATTACCATTACAAGGCAAAAGGTACACATAATAGTTAGTACTAAGTTGCAATATCAGCGAGTAATTCGTAGAATTTTAGGTCCTCTTAGGTTGGTAGAGATAAACGCATCAGTAAATCCTTTTATTTTGCCTCTCATTAGGTACGACCTTAGTTTGGACGTCTATATTTTTGTTTTGTTTTAAGAATTAGGTCATGCATAGACCATGGATAATGGTCCAGGAATACAGGTTTTTCCCTTTCATTTCACTCCACACATTAGAGTAAACATTGCAATTAGTAGAAAAATCCATTTTCAACAACGTATGGTATTCATGTTTGGTGCCCAAAGAGTAGGAGAAATTCTCGCGTCACCAAACCCTGTCATTCTACCTCTTGTTGATTATCATAGGTCATTTGATGTGAATATTTTTATTTTGTTGTAGAATAGATTGCAATTTAGAAAATATTATTGTGTAAATCTTTTAAAGAAAGAAAAAACAAAAACGTGTCACTTTGAAATCAATTCAATGGAGAACCAACGCCAAATGTCTGGATATCCTCTTTTCTTTGGAGAGCCTGGAGAGGATGCAGAATTATTTTTAGCAAATTTCAAGATGTCTTGTCGTATCAAGAGGATAGTAACCGATCAAGAACGTGTAGAAACGTTTGAGGTGGTCCTTAGGAAAGATGCTAGTACTTGGTTTGACTCTTTGCTTAAGGAAGTTAAGGGGAATTACACAGAAGTTTTGAATCGTTTTAAGAGATACTTCTTTGATCCCCAAAACACTCAAAAACTATGGCAAGACATTGTTTCTCATAAGCAAAAAGACTTAGATGACTACTACTTGTACAAGCAAGAGTTTCTACGTCTTTGGGCTCTATGGATACGAAATGTTGCTAACCCTGGTGATGGTGCAGAATTTCTAAAGAAGGAGAGGTTCATAGCCGGACTCTTTCCTGACCTTAAGGTAAAAGTTGAGGCGGGTGCACCTGCTACCTTTGATGCAGCTGAAACTAGGGCTGCTGAGAAATATAGGAAACTCAAGTGCTTAAGGGGAGAGGTTCCAATAGAAGGTCTTAGACCCAAAGGTAAGTCACAAGCATCAACATCTAGGGAGCTTCCTGAGGTAACGGCTGAAGTGATTGAGAAGTTAAATGAATCTTTAAGCAGCCTGTCAATTCACATTGCACAAGCTGTAGGTCCAAAGGGACAAGCAAAGAAGTCAGAAGAGAGAGAGCCACGAACTAGGAGAGTCTTGCAATGTTGGAATTGCGGAGAGTCTGGACATGGGATGTATAATTGTCCTTGGCCCCGTGGAAAGCCAGGGAGACCTAACTTGAATTACCCAGTGATGAATGCAGGAGAAGGAACTAGTCAGCAACCACGGCTTATACAAAGGCCAAATGGAGCAAGACTACCTCCACAAGGAGTGAAAGGAGTTCCACCTTTGCGAGACCCAAACATGCTTGTGGTAGAGGTGACAAATTCAAGAGAGGTTGACATGGAAGCAAATGGCATTAAGCGTGGCCGAGGGAAAGGTAAGGAGAAAGAAGGAGTTCCATCACAAAGTGACCATGGACGAGAAAAGAAGGCAAAGGAGACCAAGGAAGCTAAGAGGACTCGACGTCGTATCAACCTCCAAGACTTTCCTCTTGGACATGGAATGGCTCCATACAACCTGTTGGAAGACATGAGAGGTAAGGGTCTTGATATCTCATGGCCTCAATTTCTTGCATTATGTCCACAAGTTAGGAGGGATTTAACAAGGGCAGTTAGCACTAGGAGAAAGGTAAAAGAGAGTGTGCCTGTTGTAAAAACTGCACAAGCTGAAATGAATGAGGAAATTACACCTGTGCTAGATTGTTACATAAAAGGGAGATTGGTTAGGAAAGGTCTAGTGGATGGGGGTGCACAAATTTGCTTCATGACAGAGGGACTCATGCAAAAAATAGGCATGCACATCCATGAGACACCTGAAATTAAGGTCAAGATGGCAAACAATAGCAAGGCTAGGTGCGTAGGCATTTGTAAAAATGTTTTTGTGGAGGCCTTTGGCATTAAGAAGGCAGTGGATTTCTATGTCATGTCTACCAAAGGAAATGGTTACCCATTTATCCTAGGGAGACCATGGCTAATGAAAATGTGAGCTTTGCAGGATTGGGAGAGTGGGAAATTAATTTGCAGGAATGACAATCATAAGAAGGTTGTCTTTGACATGAAGGAGCAACGCCAAGAGGAGCTCCATGAAGAATCATCTCAAAGTGAGACGGAAGAAGGTTGGATCGATAGCACTTCAGAAGAAGAAAGTAGCGGCAGCATTACTGAAGAGGAGTCTTCCATCGAAGTCATGGGGGTAAGGTTTAAGCCAAGCAACCAAGAGACCTCTTGTCAAGGCTTGGAGGAGGTAGGTCCTCAAGAGAACGAAGATGTTCAAGATGAAGGGATGCTGGAAGGTATGCTATCAACAACACTTACAAAGGATGAAAGAGAGGAGTTCAAATGTGTGCTAAGGAAGTTTCCTAGGCTTTTTGCTAAAGACTACACCGATGTGCATGGGGTAGATGTTGTTCAACACAAGATTGAGTTAAAGCCTAAGGCCACACCTAAAGCTCAGAAGCTACGAAGGCTAGGAGTTATAAAGGAACAGACTCTACTCAAGGAGGTAAGAAAGCTTCTAGCAGTAGGTTTCATTTATCCAGTGGAGAATTCAGAGTGGGTCTCTCCTGTTGTTGTCACTCCTAAGAAAAATGGCAAGTGGAGGGTGTGTGTGGATTACCGTCCCCTCAATGAGGCAACAAAAAGAGATCACTTTCCCCTCCCATTCCAGGATGAGATACTAAATGAGGTAGCTGGTCATGAGAAGTACACTGTGTGCGATGGTTACTCAGGTTACTTTCAAATAGGGATTGCATTGGAGGATCAATTGAAAACAACCTTTATCACTCCTTGGGGTTGTTATGCTTTTATAGTCATGCCATTTGGTCTGACAAATGCTCCTACAACATTCCAGCGTTTCATGAATATGGTGTTTCAAGCATTCTTTGGAAATTCAATTAGGGTGTTCATTGATGATTTCTGTATTTATAGCTCAAAATCATTGCATCTACAAAGGGTAGAAGAAGGTTTAAAGAAGCTCTACGACATGGGAGGTCAACTCAACCCCGACAAGTGCCATATAGGTGAGGATGAAGTAATCTTGCTTGGTCATAAAGTTTCTTACAAAGGCATTGAAGTGGATCCTTCAAAGGCAAAGGCTCTTATTGAGCTACCATCACCCAAAAGTCTTAAGGAGGTCATCTCATTCATTCAAAAGGTGAAGTATATGTCACGCTTCATTCACTTAGCCTCGGAGTTACTTCACCCTTTGCAAAAGTTGACACAAAAAGTAGAATCTGCATGGTCTGATGAGCTTGAAGAGTATTTTTGTAACATTAAAGTCATTTTGTCAGAGCTACCAACACTCATGCCTCCTTGTTGGGAGTACACATTCTTTGTTAGCTCTAGTGTTGGAAGGGAAACAATTGGTGTTGTGTTGCTACAACAAGATCCCCACAGTACAAGGATGCGACCCATCTACTTTGCTAGTAGGGTCATGAATGCTTTGGAGAGAGACTACACAGAAGCAGAACTCATGATGCTTTCTCTCATGTTTGCGGTGAGAAAGTTTAGATCCTACCTGCTACCAAAACCTTTTGTAATTCTCACTGCAGAAAATTTGTTCCCTTGGGTGTCATCTCAAATGAATCTTAGTGCTAGGATCTCAAAGTGGATTATGGAGTTGCAAGAGTTCCAATACTCTTTCAAGGTAGAAGATAGTGTGCGTGCACAATTGGCAGGGATTCTCACTTATAGGGTGCATGAAAAGGAGATTAAGGTGCCTGAAGTAAAGACCCTACCATTGCCACCACCAAAAAGTATTCCTAATGCTTTTACCTTGTTCTTTGATGGAGCTTTTCGTCGAGCCATAGGAAAAGCAGGGGGAGGGCTAGTGTTGCTCAACCCAAGTGGAGAGGTGGTCATGAAAGAGAAGTTCAATCTACCAAGTTCAGCTAGCAACAATGAAGCAGAATATGACACACTACTTCATGGTTTAAAAATATGCATTGGCCATGGTACACAACGTCTCATGGCAAAAGGGGATGCACTTCTCATTGTGAAGCAGATTTTAGGCATTTGGGCATGCAAAAATGAAAGACTAAGGGCCAAAGTTCATACCATCCGTAGGCTATTTAATCAATTTGAGGAGGTGCAATTATATCATATTCCTAGGAAACAAAATGAAGATGTTGATTTACTTGCACAACAAGCCGTTGCATGTGTAAAGGAAGAAGTGCAGGTCATCATGGTGGCGGCTGCTGTGAAGCAACCGAGGTACCAGGGATTGGAGTCATTGGCTCCCATCATTGGCTACATTTTGGAGGGTGAGTTTCCACCATACTTCAAGAGGAGACTCATGAAGAAGGCAAGCATGTATCTCTTCCTAGAAGGCTCCCTCTATCAAAGAGGGAAGGATCAAGTGTGCAGAAGAGTACCAACTATCGAGGAAATTCCAGCCATTCTAAAAGGTTTGCATGAAGAGGCATGTGGTGGTCATTTTGCCCAAGAATCAACTATGAAGAAGATTTTGCTTGCGGGGTATGTTTGGCCAAGCTTGCATGTGGATGTTCAACATTGGTGTAAAAGCTGTCACAATTGTCAGATAAATGGAAATAGAAGGTTGGTGCATGGTCCGAGGCAAATAGTGCTTGCAAATGGACCCTTTGAAAAGTGGGGCATTGATGCTATGGGTCCTCTGCCTAGGACAAAAAATGGTAAACTCTACATTCTAGTGGCTGTAGACTATATGACTAGGTGGGTGGAAGCTCAAAGTGTGGCAAGAGTGAATGAGAGGACAGTTAGCAAGTTTGTGTACAATCACATTTGTTGCAGATTTGGCACACCTTTGGAGATTGTTTCTGATAATGGTCCAGGGTTTAGGAAGGGCTTGCTCACAGAAGTTTGTGAAGAGCTTCACATTCTACATCGTCATAGCACACCATACTACCCACAGTCAAATGGTTTGGTGGAGAAGGCTAATGGTGTCATTGTAGGAATCATTAGAAAGATGGTGCAAAACAAAACAAAATTATGGGATGACTTCTTGGATGGTGCCTTGTGGGCGTATCGAACCACATATAGGGAAGCCACGGAGTTCACACCATTTCACTTGGTCTATGGTCAAGAGGCTTTACAGCCAATTGAACTAAACATTCCAACAATGCGACTTCATGGCAAATCAGCACAACATGATCAAGAAGCATGGATGGATCGACTTCTTACCTTAGCTGAGCTTGAGTGGAAAAGAGAAGCAGCATACGAGTGCTATAAGAGGAAAGCCACACAGACAAAGGAGAACCTTGACAAGAAACTGAAGGACAAAGGCATCAATGAAGGAGATATTGTGCTAAGGTATGAAACAAGATGGCAGGGGCCATACATAGTCAAGAAGGCTTTCAATTCAAGTTACTATCAACTTATGGACTTGAATGGGAAAGAGCACTCCAGGAAGGTAAACGGCTATCACTTGAAGCTTTACTTGAGTCGCCTTCTACCAAAGGATCTACCAGAGCAAAAGGCAACTATCCCATGTAAGTATTGTTCCATGAAGCATGAGTGTAACACAAACCAAAATTCCAAGGGGCCAAACAATGAAGATCTTGTCAAGGACTCTGAAGCACTCTCTTTGGAAAAGATTCTTTATGATGGTACATGAATATACCATCATCCTGGGGGAGGGCTAATGATAGCCGTTTTTCGGCTCTCTGTCATTGCCATAGTGAGTTATCCCCCCCTATCAAATCACTCAAACACTATGGTTACCCTCACCCTTACACTGTATATAGGTGCGTGTGAGTTAGGGGACTTTTCCCATATTTCCTTATTGAAATAGAAAACCCTCAATTAGCTAGTCATTGGGCTAGTTGAGCCAATATATATATATATATATATATATATATATATATATATATATATATATATATATATATATATATATATAAGAGTATATTATGGCCCATGCGTATGTAAATATTTCTTTGTATATAGGGCCTAAATAAAAGATTTTTTCATAATTATTTTGGTATTTATTTAAATATTTCTACCTAGGTGTGTGTTATTTATGCTCTGTACATTGCCTCACCATTACCACAATTTTTCTTACCATTTTTCATACTCTTTATTCCATATAGAAATATTTTCATGTAAGCTTCTCTTATATTTGGTGTAACTCCACCCCAACAAAAATCCAACTAGTTTTATTTATGTGTATATTTTTTCACTATTGTAATTTTTCCCTTCCTACATCTATTTTGTTTTTTTTCTAAAAAATTAGAACACCAAAAATATTTATCTTTTTATGGTAGCCTCATAATGAGAGAGATTTCTTTTGACCCCTTTATATTTTTTCCACTTATATTATTTATATTTGACATGTACATATTTTTTAGACCCCTCAATATTTGATTTTCTTAGTTGTACTATTCACTTATATCATGATCTCAACAATATCTTATATTATAGACCTACCAAATAAGGTCAAGGGTAGGTGGCATGCATACATGCACTATGGAGGGCTCACTCTTGGAGGTATTCAAAAGAATCATCCAAAGAAGGACCCCACAAGGACCTTGTGCAGTGGAAAAGAACGGTCGGTTTTGCTGAATTTTTAAAATTCACTTGCTCTCCGAATTTGAAAAGGTGATACAAACAAAAGTTGTAGCTCGTGGGCTGAACTTTTGCCTCAAATTTTTTCATTATTTTTTGAGCTACGAGCTCTGAGCTATGATTTTATTAGTGGACCCCAGTTTTCCCATGCTATGCAGCCACACTCTCTCTTCAACTCTATCATTTTCCTCTTTCACACACACTTCTCCACTCATCATCCCCACCTTTCTCATCACTCCTCTCTGCACCCTACTCACCTTCTCCTTAACCTTGAAGAATAAGAGAAACCATGGTGAACTCATACCTCCCACACACAATTCCATTCCAAAATTGACCACCTAGTCTCATTTTTCCTCCTCCAAATTACCCATATCTGTCAAAAAAACCACAAAATTCAGCCTCTTCTCTTAAAAGACAGCATCATGGTGGTTGATTACTCAACTTCAATTACCTTGTCTCTCAAGGAAGGTCAAGAGCGGAGAAAAAATGTACCGTCAAAGCTAGTCGACCGTCAACAAGCGTCAAAATTGGCCCTACTCAAGACACTTGGAGCATCAACCTTGTAAGAAATCCACCTTTTCTTACCTCTTAAGAGTTTTTCTTCCTTATTTGTATCCTACATGGATACTCCCATTGTAAATATCCAATTCCATTTGTAAATTAATACTAACTCTACTAACACTAACCCACTATGAAAAGTCCTATCACCTCCATTTCTCTCCTCTCTCTTTCCCCACCAACTTCTTGATAATTCCAAGCAAAAGAAATTAGATAAATTGCTGAAAATCTAACCCAACCATGGTTAGAGGAGTAACCCTAGCCTTCAAAATTGCTATAAAAGGAGGGTGTAGCTAGCACAAAAAGGGGGGAGAAGAAAGAGCACTATGCTATAGCTTGAGAAGCCAAGCTCAACCTCTTGAGAAGGAGCTCTTGAGTGGAATTTCATTGGCATTAGGCATATGTATGTGTTGGATTAGGGGTGATTAGCAAGGGAACTCTATGCTATTGTAAGAGAGAGTGATCATTAAATTGAGAGTAGGAAATCTATCATTTCTCCTACTAGTGTAAGCCCAACATTTGCTGAATCAAGGAGGGTAAATTTAGACTAAGCATGGATACCTTTTCTCCCTTCCAACGTGAAGTCATGGAAAATAATGATGTGTAAGTGTCTTGGTGTTTTATTTAAGATCTTGATAGCTTGTCTCCGGGTATTGTTATCAATTTAGCCATAAATCCCACATGCTGTAAGAGGGCGACAGGGTGGAGAGGACTCCCCTGGCCTTAAGACAGTGATTGGGGTGGCTTTTTTTCTTGTGATGTGTTGTGGTGTAATTCACTCAGGCTATGTTGAACAAATACAAATCTCACTTTGATTGGTCATGACAGATTTTTAAGAAGGCATTAGTGCAACAAGCACCCCCTTCCCCCTTCTCTCTCTTTCTTACATATATATATTTATGTTTGCTTGATCATTAACGATACACTTCAAAGCAGCCCGAGCACCATCTCTCTCTCTCTCTCTCTCTCTCTCTCTCTCTCTCTCGTGTCGTAGTGTGTGAGAGTGTTCCATTGGTGTTAGGGTTAGTGTAAATTCCTTGCTTGTTTGTGGGTTGCTCTAACGATTCTCCTCTTTTGCGTCCTAGTTCGCTCTTAAACTATGTGGTGGCCCTTGTGTAGTTGGGATTTGGCTGGGGGTTTGTTGTTTTGGTTTGTGTTGTGTTGTGCCCCAGCCCCATTGAGCAACACGGGAGCCTTGAAGGGTGTCTAGAGGTTGGTCTTCTTGTTGCCCGCCCCGGACGCTTCACCAGTTTGCTACGTTTGCAGAAATCTAATATGGTTGCTTCTTTGCTGTCTGTTGAAGCTCATGTCAAACATGTTTGTGAAGGCTGTATTTTGGGTAAAATGTAGTGTTCTAAGTTTCCAAAGGATGGTTCAGTTAGTGCCACGTGTAGGTTGCAGCTTGTGCATAGTGATGTTTGTGGGCCCATGCAAACTTCGTCCTTGGGCAATTACCTGTACTTCGTGACTTTCATTGATGATTACTCCAGGCATGCATGGGTATTTTTGCTTAAAGCGAAGTCCGAAGTTTTTATGTGCTTTAAACAATTTCTGACTATGGCTGAAAATATATTGAAATGTACTATGGGCACCCTCCCTTCCGATAGAGGGGGGAATATATGTCTTATGAATTTAATGCATTTCTGGCTAGTAGTGGGATAAAACACTAATTACGGTTTCTTATACGTCTCAGGAAAATGGTGTTGCTGAGAGGAAAAACAGGTCACTTACGGAAATGGCACAATGTATGGTCAAAAGTCAAGCTTTGCCGCATTCTATTTGGCTTGAGGCCATCATGTGTGCCACTTATGTACTTAATAGGTGTCCTATGAAATCTTTGCAGTCTATTACTCCATATGAAGCATGGCATGATAGAAAGCCTTCTATTGAGCAAATGCGTGTTTTTGGTTGTTTGGCATATGCTTTGGTGCCACAAACACAACATGGAAAATTGGATGATAAGGCTGTCAAATGTATTTTTGTTGGTTATAGTGTTGAAAGCAAAGGTTACAGGTTGTATCATCCGCAAACAAAATGTATTCTAGTTTCATGGGATGTAGTGTTTGTGGAAGATTCTATTCAACCCTTGTTGTCATGTACTAGAGATAATAATGTAAGCTCATAGGACATATATGACACTTTGTTGCCTCTTTTCAACGGTGGTATTTTGAATGTAAATTCCAATGAGGCAAATGTACAGCCTATGGGGTTTTCCAAAAACGTTACAGATCAGCCTATTACTGATGCAGATGTGCATGATTACTTGATGAGGAAAGGGCTGAAAATGAGCAGGCTAAAGGTATGCCAAAATGGCTGGTGCATACATTGCGTGATAGTAAATTGGATGCACCCTTTTCTAGTCATACTCGTTCAGGCTCTTGCCATGCATCTTATGCATCAGATTGTTACGCTTTGGCTATGTATAGCTTACATGATGTTTATGAACCTCTCTCTTTTGATGAAGCACAAAATCCAAAAAAATTGGATGGCTGCCATGCAATCAAAATATGATCCACTTATAGAAAATGACACATGGACTTTATGTGATTTGTCTCCTGGCAAAAAGGCCATTGGTACAAAGTGGGTTTACAAGTTGAAACGCAAGCCGAATGGTGAGCTTGATTGCCATAAGGCTCAACTTACTGCAAAAGGCTATGCGCAGCAAAAAGGCATAGATTATGAAGAAACTTTTTCTCCCACTTTTCGTATGACTACTATGCATTTTCTATGTGCATTGGCAGCTCGCTTTGGTTGGGATGTACATCAATCAGAAATTGTTATTGCTTTCTTAAATGGTGACATATTTGAGGAAGTTTATGTAACGCAGCCTCACGGTTTTGTCATGAAAGGATAAGAGGACAAAGTGTGAAAATGTAAGAAGGCTTTGTATGGGTTGAAGCAATTTCCTCGTGCTTAGTATGAGAAAGCTGACATTCATTTGGTCGAATGAGGCTTTCTTAACAGTCCAACAGAAAGCACATTGTTTGTAAAGCATGAGGGTGATGTACTTCTCATTGTGGTTCTTTATGTAGATAATTTGTTGATCACTGGACCAAATGAGAGACATATTGCTGAATTTAAGGCTGATTTGAATGCTACTTTCAAGATGAAAGATTTGGGGCTGTTGCATCATTACTTGGGTATACAGTTTAAGCAGTGTGATGGTGGTATTGCCTTGTGTCAAAAAAGTTACATAGAGACATTGCTATGTAAGTTTGGACTTGAGGATTGCAAACCTATTGCCACTCCCATGGAAAAAAGCTTAAAATTGAGTGTTCATGACGCTAGTGATCCTAATGATGTCACTCTTTACCAAACTACTGTTGGATGCCTCATTTATGTATGCAACATGAGGCCGGATATTCAATTTGCAGTCTCACAAGTCAGCAGATTTATGCATAGCCTAGGGTCTAAGCATTGGCAGGGTATCAAGAGGAGTTTTTACTACCTTAGTGGTAGTTTACATCTTGGCTTGTTTTATCCCATGGAGGGCTCATTGTCGGGATCATTGCTACCAAACTTACATGCTTTTTTGGACTTAGATTGGGCTGGTTGTTTTGACACGCGAGTGTCCACAAGTGGTTCATGTATATCATCGTTGAGAAAGAAGCAACCTACTGTGGTCACTTTGAGTTGTGAGGATGGGTACAGGGTAGTCTTCACAGCTACGGTGGAGTGTGTATGGCTCAGATGCCTTATGGATGATTTGGATGTTGGACAGGACACTTCCAACACTATCTACACTGACACTTAGAGCCCATTGGCAGTTGCAAGGAACCCAGTTTTTCATGCTCGCACAAAGCACATTGAGGTGCGTTACCACTATGTCAGGGAGAGGCTCTGAGAAGGAGAGATCATCTTGGCTTATGTGCCAACACAGGACAACCTTGCAAATCTTTTCACAAAGGCGTTGTCTTGTGAGAAGTTTGAAGCTTTCCGCAAAGCTTTGGGCTTACTCCCCTTTGTGGAGTGATCATGTCCTCAGGGCATGGCACTTCCCTTTACTCATGTGCCAGCTCTCATTCACCGCATCACTCAAGGGGGGATTTGTTATCATATACACGTGATAGTGATGTGTGTGAGCACACTAGGACTGTCGGGGCATTTTTTCCCTCTTTAAGAGGTTCTTTTCCCCGTGCATTGTATATACGTCCATCACTCTAGGGCTATCTATCTTTTCATTGCACACTAAGTAATACACTCTCAATTGTGTGCCTTGAGATTCCTTCGTCGTCTTCTCCAAGCTGTGTGTGTTTTCCTGCAACCCTAATTCCAACACTTCAGGAGAGAGTTTGTTTTTGCCTTTGTAAACTCCCTTCTCCTTGGACCGATTGTTGTTGTTGTTGTTGGAAGTGCCTTGGGAAGAATTTTGGGCATTGGTTTTCCCCTTTTCATCATTTTTGTCTTTGTTTTCCATGGGCTTGACATTTTGTCTAGCCCCTTGTTGGAAATTGATGCATGAAGCAACCTTGGTGTGATGGATTACTTCGGTGATAGAACCAAGCCATTGGGAGTTGACGTATTTGGCCATCTCTTCAGGTAATCCCGCACAAAATTGTTGCTTTTGCTCAAGGAAGTCTATCTTTTGAAAGACAATAGCCTTGAGATGTAAATCACAAAACTTGCCTTGGATAGATTCATGAGAGAGAAGCTTCAAACTGCGCCATTCAGTAAGCACTTTGTCCTTTGTATTTCTCGCAAGGAAGGACCTCTCTTCTTAAGGAAGAAAAGAGAAACCAAATGCTATGATACCAATTTATTAGAAATGGCCTATGAACTTTGAGAGTAGGGGCATTAGGAAATTGGATTAAGAACTTTTGTGAGATTACTTTGTGAGCATAGAGGGTGAACTTAATTGATGGTAGAAACATAAACATGGTACTTAGTTAACTTGGCATGAACAATACTTTTGCAAGAGAAAGAGTTTAGAGAGCATAACAACAGTTGAGGACCGGATTTATGTGGAGCAGGTCCCCCCTCCAATAGGCATTTCTATTATAGGTTCTCCCATTAAGAGAGACTTGGTACAATACAATCTTTGTGTTCCTTGTGACCTAGGATGCAATGAAGATGGAAAGCTTCATGCATCACGAGCATAATGATAAACATTGTAGAAAGCATTATTTATCCCAAGCCTCAGTCCCAAGGCCTCAAACACCTTCAAAGGTGGAGAGAGCTAGCGAGGAATGAGGGTAGGGAAGAGGAAGAAGAAACATTTCATACGAGAAAGAATTAGTTCCTCACTTATCATCACTCTTCTTGCTAGCATACATAATAGCATAGTAATGAAGATGGTGAAGATGGCAAGCTTAAGCATTGAAGCATGGATTTTAGTTGGATTTGCATTCCATAGCCAAGAGTGTTGGTGTAGGCTCTCAACTTCTCTACTAGCTTGGAGAAGGAGATGGAGCTCTTGCACTTTGCACTCCACACAATGAGAGTGTGTATGTGTGTGTGTGGGGGAGAGTATACTCCCCCAAGCTAGCCCCCTTCTTGATTTGGCCGACGCCCCCTTGTAGCTCATACTTGAATCTCATTGGACCCTTGCAAGCCTGGCCAATCATATGCAGGATGCATTACAAGCAACAAGGGTAGTCTTGGGACAAGTGTCCCCCTTTCCTCTTTGAGAGAGAGGACTTTATAAATACAAAAACAATTAATTAAATCTACTTAATTATCATTGGATTCTTTGGGATGCCAACCAACATGCTTTGGACACTCCTTGATGGTAACCTAGCTAGGGGCTTGACATGTGTCCTACTTTCCTCTTGAGCAAGGGGTGCCCTTTGGGAGAGAGAGTGGTCAAGCAACTACCCCCTCTACTTGCATGGCTTGTCCCCTCCTTGTAGGGATATGCATTGACTTTTGTGACACCTCAAGCCCCTCAACCTTGGCCCAGTTCTCACCACAAGCTCGGTCCTTAAGTCCCTCAAGCTTGAGATGGGTTCCCACCTCAAGTACAACCCTAGCATCTCAAGCACCTCAAGCATCTCAATCATTAGGTACTTCAATCAGCTCAGTCATTATGCACGATAAGCACCTCAAGCACCTTTGTCATCAAGCATGACCAACACCTCAAGCTTGGGTCGGGTTCCCACCTCAAGCTCAGCCCTAGCTTACCTAAGGTCAAACGACTTTTTAACACTAACCTTGTGAGGTCTTCAATGAAGATAACCCTAAGGTCTTTTAAGCTCCATTGGGTAGCCTTGCTCTTTGACAAACCATCTCTCATTTGGACCCCTTTACCATTGGTCCCATGGTGAGATAGATCTGAAAGCACATGTCTATATTCTAACCCTTGTTCCCGTTTATTCTCCCACATTAAACGATCAATTTAACATGAGAAAATCATTTGGGTTGGTTAGATATTAGATTTTTCATGACATTTAGTACATGCTAGCAAGGATTGAACAGAATCTTCCACAAACACAACATCCCGTGAGACCAAGATACACTTTGTTTGTGGTTGATACAACCTGTAACCTTTGCTTTCAGCACTATAATCAACAAAAATACATTTGACAGCCTTATCATCCAATTTTTTGTGTTGTGTTTGTGGCACCAAAGAATATGCCAAACAACCAAAAACATGCATGTGCTCAATAGAAGGCTTTGTATCATGCCATGCTTCATATGGAGTCATAGACTGCAAAGCTTTTGTAGGACACTTGTTAAGTGCATAAGTGGAACACACGATGGTCTCAAGCCAAAACAAACGCAACAAAGCTTGACTTTTGACCATAAATCGTGCCATTTTTATAAGTGACCCATTTTTCCTCTCAGCAAAACCATCTTGTTGAGGCGTATACGGCGCTGTACATTGGTGTTTTATCCCACAACTAGCCAGAAATGCATTAAATTCATGAGACGTATACTCCCCTCCTTGATCGGAATGGAGGGTGCCCATACTACATTTCAAGACATTTTCAGCCATAGTCAAAAATTATTTGAAGCACATAAACACTTCAAACTTTTCTTTAAGCGGATACACCTATGCATGTGTGGAGTAATCATCAATGAAAGTCACGAAGTAAAGGTAATTGCCCAAGGATGGAGTTTGCATGGGCCCACAAACATCCCTATGTACAAGCTGCAACCTGCATGTGGCCCTAGTTGAACCATCCTTTGGAAACTTTGAACCGTGCATCTTACCCAAAATACAGCCTTCACAAACATGTTTGATAGGTGCTTCAAGAGGTGGCAAAGAAGCAACCATATCACATTTCTGCAAACATAGCAAACTGGCAAAATTCAAATGCCCAAAACGTGTATGCCAAAGTTTTGCATCTGAAAAAGCCTTTGAATCCACAACAACATTTTCAAAATTCCTCCCACACTTGTTATACAAAGTGAGCTTATACAACCCATGGCATAAAATGCCATATGCAACAATTTCATCACCAAAACTGAGATCATGTATTGTACATCTGTCATGCACAAATTTGACTATGAGTTCAAGTCTGGCAAGTGCAGATACAAACAAAAAAATCCCAGGTACATACAATGCATCAACAAGTGTGAAAGAACTACCATTTGCAGCAGTAAGCACAATCTTTCCAACTTCCTGAACCATATAAGAAGCATTGTTGGCACAAGTGACAATATTCCCATGAGGGACACACTCAAGAGAGGTAAACAAATCACGATGTGAGGTAATGTGCTTTGTAGCACCATTGCCAAAATACCACACATGTGAATCTGCAGGAACTAACATGCATGCATCATGGACAATAGGATCATAAGTACACTCCGCACTTTAAAGCCCATTCTGCATTTACATCACCATCACAAAAGACTCTACAATAGCTTCACTTGTATTGCACCCTGTAGTTGGTTCAACCTCTTTCTTCTTAGCCTCTTTTGCCTTCAATTTTGGATGTGCTTAATCAAGTGATCATTGGATTTACAATAATGGCAACGCATCTTCTCTTTTCCCTTATCACACCAGAATTCCCAGATGAAGTGCTTCCAACAAAAGCATTAGGAACAGAATATTTTCCACTCACAGAACAACCATGAGAAGTGGCTACATTGCTGTTACCACCTTTTCTTTGAGCCGCAATAAAAGCATGTTCAACAACACACTCTTTAGCCCTATTTTTTATGGACAGTGACTCTTGCACAACAGCAATGTGCATAATGCGTCAAACTTGACAACTTTTGGATTTCCTTGGGTCATAAGTCTCCAAGTATTAGCAAAAGTCTAGTAAGAATCTAGCAAAGCATCAAGAACAATCTGCACAAGGGAAATGGCAGAAATGACTTCGCCTGCAACAATAAGTTGCTCATTGATATCCTTGACACTAGCAAGGAAAGCTCCATCTCATCTTCCTCATGCCTAATCTTCGACTCCAGCTCTTTACACAGTAACACAATTTTAGCCTCATTGCAACTCGCATAAAGACCAACCAAAATATCCCAAGCCTATTTTGTAGATTTTAATGAACAAATATGAGGAGTAATAGTGCGCTTCACATATAACACAAACAAAGCATGAGCCTACGTATCTTTTACATCCCAACAATCTCGCTCAAACGTAGGAAAAATAGCTCTAGCAGTAGCAACCCAACTAAGCTCGAGAGGATGCAACCCACTCTAATACCAATGGTAGGAATTAGGGTTGTAGGAAAACACACACAGGTTGGATAAGATGAAGGAAGCTCAAGGCACACAATAGAGAGTGTATTACTTAGTGTGCAATGGTAAGATGGATAGCCCTAGAGTGATGGGTGTATATACAATGCACGGGAGGAAAAACCTCCTAGTGAAGGAAAAAATGCCCCAGCGGTCCTAAATGTGTTCACACACATCACTAACACATGTATGTGGTAACACTCAATTCTTGCCTAGTTTTTTGACAATTAGGCATCTCCAATGATTGGTATTGCCCATCATTCAATTACACGATTGCACACTCACATATCATCGATTTTCTCAACTTCTATGCATGCAAACACTCAAGATCAAGTGCACACACACTTGAATTTATGGTAATTCTTTTTTCTTTTCTACACTGATCTTTACACACACATGAATCCTTGTTGGAAATCAAGCTCAACCTTGACACACACATGATTCATTTTTCAAGATTGACCATCAATTTCATTCCGCTTCAATAAAATTATGCATAATGTGTAGGTCACTTGATTTACAATCCTAATTTTAACGAATTATTAGCACACATTGGAGCCACATTAACCAATCAAGAATTCAATTGAGCAACCTAATGCACTTACATTGTTAGTGAATTCCAAGCCATTCCTTGCTCCATGTGAAGATGCATTATTCCACACACACATGTGTACACCACTAAATTGGTTCCAATGTAGATAAAAAATCAATCACTCAAATCATAATATTAGGCATGGATTGGGACAAAAAACTTGATCAAGTGATGAACCATCCTCTAATTAGGGAATTATAGATACATTACACTTCAAAAGTTAGCAATTAGATTAGTGAAATTAGTAAAAATATAGTGGAGATTAGCATGAAATTAGTAAAAAATAACATGAAAATAAAGCAGAATTTGTAATGGTTAGTGTGAAATCTAGTAAATTTGGAGGTTTGGGGTATCATAACTCAAAAATTAGCTTCAATTACTTGTACACACATCATCAAATCGCACTAATTTGAGTCACAATCACTCAAATCCAATGAAATTTGTAATGAAATTACTCTATTCTTAACACCCAAGCCCAACAAAATCATCAATTCATGGCATGAGAACCCGGCTAGGGCTTAGAGGCACGAGCTTCATTGGATGCATCAAAATAGAGGATTCAAGGGATCCTTCTACCCATCATAGAGAGAAGCCATGGAACAAGCTTCCTCTAATCAAACACACAAACCTATTTACTAATCACTTTGCAGACATTATGCGATTGAAATTAACTTCTACATTAATCGCCCTATTCACAACTCTTGATCACACACATACACAAGCAATGTAACTAACATGCCTACCCCCCGGTCTAACCCTCAATGCTACTTTGCATGCGCAAACACTAACTACACACTTTGTAGAGAGAGAAAGAGAAGGAAGGCATAGCCCTCACACACCACCATGGCCAATGGTGTGGCTAGAAGAGAGGGATTAGAGATCTATATTCACTAATACAACTTCACATGCAAATAATTAAGAACAAAGTAGATAACAAGAAAGAAAGCTAATTTGATTAAAGAATCAAGAGTTACAAGGGCATGGCAAGCCCACGACCTCATGAGCATCAACCCTACAAAGAGCAAAGCTCACCCAAGAATGCCTTATCTTTTATCATAGGCTACATTTATAAGCATGGACTCCAAGCCTTTTTAAATAGAATTAAATTGAGCCCTTCAACCTTATCTTTATCATAGGCTACGTTTATAGGCATGGACTCCAAGCCGTTTACAATAGAATTAAATTGAGCCCTTTAACCTATAGCTTATACAAATTGGAACTCAAATGAGCCCAAGAACCAATACAAATTAAGTAGGAAATATTATGGTGCACATCTTTGCTTATGCACAAATTAATGATGTGTTTGCCGCTGCTAACATCAATAATCAATAGAATAGCGTGTGGATTTTTTTGGGTTTATCTATTCATCAACTCCCTCTCTCTCTCTCTCTCTCTCTCTCTCTCTCTCTCTCTCTCTCTCTCTCTTTTGCTCTCTCTTTTGTTGCACATCCCATGGCTATTCTTTGTCAGCGCCCACCGTAGTTGCCTGGTCACTAACAATGGTATCAGAGTGCAAGCGTAGGCAGTGGTGGACACAACATGTCAAAATGTTGGTGTTGGCTCAAGGCACCATGTTGGCTCAACTTGTGCCTCTTGCATAGTGTCGACATTCTTAAACGTTGTAGATGGCAGTTGTGACAAAGGTTAAAGTAGACAAGCACCTTTGCAGCACCAACGTTCTAAAATGCTATCACAACATAGCCCATTGGTGGCCTCATCGATGACCTACTCTAGCAATCAATAGACATGTTGAAATGCCTTGCAAAGTGGTGCTAGAGGAAGGGCTGTGAGTTGCTATTGTTTTGCTGTCATTTGCATATTGTTTTACAATACTATTGTTGTATAGAAATTCCCACAAGGTTCATCAAGCTAATCATATCAAGCCTTTTGTTTTTGTTGTTGCTAATTGGCAAAAAAAGGCTAGTTCTTGCAACCACAATAAAAAATACATCAAAGATCCAAAAGTCAGCCTCGACTTTTACTCATGTCTTGGCAATGAAATTGTTGAAGAGATTCAATTTTCCAAAAATGAAGTTCAGTTTGTATTTTCTTAGGTATGAGAATGTAGATACTGCTCTAGATGACATGGTTGAGTGAGTTGTGTGGGCTTTCAAGTGCAAGGCTACTTTAGAATTGATACACAATACGGATACAAAATAAAATCCCGAGTTTAAAGGTCACATTGGAATAATTGTGGATGATACATATAAAGCATGCAAGAGGTTTGAGAAGTCGGGCGTTGAATTGGTAAAGAAACTTGATGAATCAAGAAAATACATGGGTCACGACATTTTTTGGGAGACACATAATCACTGTTGGTTTTTGTAGACGGTTAGTTTCAAGAACTCGTTACACCAACACAAATGCCGAAAAATTATTTGTACTTGCTCCACACATAGTTCTGTTTTTGGTTGGTGAGTTGATGTCATCGATTATTACCATGTCCTAGTTGTGCGGGTATAGACACTGCCACACAAAGAAAGGTGGTAAGACCTTCCTAAATCTGTTTGGTAGAGTTCTTCTTGTCCCCACCTTTATTTTTGTTCAAGGGAAGTACACACACCCCAATGATGTTGTCAAGGGGGGGGAGCGGTCCTACTCATTGTTTCAAGGGTCTATGAACTCTTTTGTATCTTTGTTTCAAGTCCTTTTTCAATGGTTTCGGTCACTTGAGGGGGGGATTGTTGGGTTCAATCCCCATTTGGTATAACCTATGGGAAGCTCCTCTATCAGAGAACAAATGCACACCACCCTTTAGTTTGGAGGTTGTATGGTAAAAGGGATGGTTGGTATAGTTGGCCCGTTTCTATATATATGTAACATTAGAATATCGTGTGGTTTTCTTTTGATTCATCTGCCTGTCAAATCTCTCCCTCTCTCTCTCTCTCTCTCTCTCTCTCTCTCTCTCTCTCTCTCTCTCTCTCTCTCTCTCTCTCTCTCTCGTCTACTACACACTCTTCCTCCCATTGCTTTTCTCTGTCAACGCCCACTGTAGTTGCCCGGTCCCTAACATGAACTACAAGATTTCACAGGAGATGTGGACAAGCAAGAAGCCTAATTATGATAGACTATGTGTGTTTGGGTGTGAGGCATTCTCACATGTTCCTAAAGAGCTTATAAATAAACTAGACCCCAAGTCACACAAATACATCTTCATTGGCTATGGTGAAGATGGAGAGATGGGTTATTGTCTTTGGCACCTAGAATCTCACAGAGTTATTTGCAGCTCAAGAGTGATCTTTAATATTGAATCAAAGATGCACAAACAACCGATGAAAGAGGTTTGATTATTGTAGAGTGAGATTGTAAGACATAGCCTCAAGTCCAGTTACCCAAACAACTCACATGTACATATCACTAGTAGTGCTCCAGAGAGAGCTAGTGACGCTCGTGAGAGATCAAAGTCTAGCAATTAGGCAATGAGGAGATTTACACATGTAACTTGTACCCCTAAGTGTTTTTAGCTAGGATTAGGTTATCTATTTGTCACTAACTGTGGAGAGCCTACCTACTACCCATAGGCTATTGAGATGAAAGATAGCATGAAGTGGGAGCAGGAATGCAATATGAGTATACCTCAATTATGGCTAATGAATCTTGGGAACTGACAGAGTTGTCAGAGGGTAAACGAGCCTTGCCTTGCAAATGGGTGTACAAGAAGAAGTACATGGCAGGGGATCCCAAGCCTAAGTACAAGGCTAGATTGGTTGCTAAGGGTTTCAAGCAAAAGGAAGGCATGGATTTTGATGAAATATTTTCTCTAGTGATCAAAATGACTACATTACATCTCGTGCTTGGAATAATAGCCACTGAGGACATATAATTGTTCCAAATGGTTGTGAAGACAACATTTTTTTAGGAGGGTCTTTGATGAGGATGTCTACATGAAACAACCAAATGGTTTTGAAGTCAAATGTGAGAAGCCTAAGAGGGAAAATTTGGTGTGTAGATTGTGTAAGGCATTGTATGACCTAAAACAAGGCTCAAGATAGTGATACATGAAGTTTGACAAGTACATGTAGTCCCAAGGGTATGAAAGGAGCTAGGAAGATCATTGCTTGTATACTCAGAAGTTGGTTCACTTATCATCTTGATTCTTTATGTCAATGATATGCACATTGCCGAGAAGTCTAAAGGCAAGATTTCCATGTTGGAAAATTCACTTAGCACATAGCTTTCTATGAAGGATCTAGGAGATGCAAATCACTTTCTTGTTATGTGAATCAAGCAAGATCAGAAGTGTGGAATACTAGAGTTGTCATAAGAAAAGTATATCCACAAAGGCAGAGTATATATGTGGTAGTTTCTGATGCTAGCAAGGAAGCTATGCGTTTAGCTTGCTTAATGGGAGATCTTCGCATTACTCAGCCTCCAAGGCTGCATTGTGATAGTCAAAGTGTGATGGCATTAGCAAAGAGCCTTGTGTTTCTCTCCAAGTCAAAACACATAAAGATCCATTATCATGTGATACGGGACATATTGGGTAGCAGGCGCATTAAGCTAGTCAAGGTTCATATGGATGACAACCATAAAGATGCTCTCATAAAGAGCCTACCCTCATAGTGGTTTGCACATTGCATGGAGATGATGGGTGTAGGGTGAATCCATAGAATGATTCATGGTTGTACAGGTTGTACATACATAGACCACTTGGGCCACATTGAACTTCAAGTGGGAGATTGTTAGGGCTCTAGCCAATTGGCCGGACATCCATCTCATTGATCGTGCTGACCTTATCTATTCTTTGGTTATAGAGAACAATAAGAAGAGGTGAGGGTACAATCCTCACGCTGAGCTCCACCAACACCTATGCATTTGTCTCCTCCCTCACCCACACTTACACTTTACACGCACCACACGCGCACTCACAGAAGATTGGTGAGCATGCTTACAAATTACATTTGCTTGCACATTCATGAGCTCATCCTGTCTTCTATGCCATTCATTTATGGACAGACATATAATGTTATTGATTCATGTATTTTGGTTGACAACACACGAGCCAAAAATGATTTTGGATCATCACATTTTACAAACTTGTAATTATGTTTGTCAGTAAGTTCTTGCCAAGTGGAAAGATAGATTTGAGGAAGGTGTAACGTGGAAAAACATTCGTGTGCTTAAGAAGCAATTCCCTACTTTTGTTTATGATGTTTTCGAGGATAAAAAATATTATCCAAGGGGGGAGGAGTGCCAAGACAACGGTCCTAACAAGTGGGCACGGCCACACACGGACAACCGCACTCTTATTAGGCAGAGGGCTATAAAGCTGGGGAGGGGTTGGCTAGGAGGAGTGCTAGTGATCACCCAAGAAGGCCTCTTTGCCTTCCATCTAAAGAAACCTAGGATGGTATGCAGACAAAAGAAGAAGCCATAGACTATGGAACCAATCAAGGTTTAAGCTCTAAACATAGTTAGAGATAGACCAAGCTTCAAGCCACATCATCAATCGCCTACCTATATATGGAATTCAAAGACAAAGACTTCAATAATCTGAGAACCAAGGCTATCCATTAAAAAAAATCAATCTAATTGATAACTAGCATACTTGGTATGTAAACTAACATATTGGGTATGCTATCTAGCCTACATATACTTAAAATAAGCATTCTGAGCATAGTATTAGTATGCTACATAGCATTATCGATATGCTAGTTAGCATATTGAACATACTAACTAGCATATTTGGTGTGCCAACTAAGCATGCTTTGAGGTATATACATGGTATTCTAACTAGCATGCTAAATAGCATACTAGGTATTCTAGCTAGAATACATATAATTATAATAAGCATTCAAAGCATAGAATTAGTATGCTACAAGGCATAATGGGTATGCTAGTTAGCATATTGAACATACTAACTAGAAAATTTGGTGTCTTTTCATTAAGAAGCCTCACCATCAAACACACTTGGGCAATCAACTCAAGACCCTCTTCTTACACAGATACTATTTTCAATTGCATTAACTTGAGCTGCATGGTAGAGACAATTAAGGATATGCATAGACATACAAAACACAATCCTCATGGCTCACTATCGTCCAAGAGGACTTCAAATAGGAGGGAGGGAGGCATTATAAATGTGGATGCAAAGTGACCAAGTTGGATGAGGATCTATACATGGGCAATGTTTTTGGGATGAAAATTGTAATTTTCTTTGTGTTTGCTCTTCCATTTTTATTTTATGTTCATAAGAGTGAGTCCAATACAAAGAACTCGTGACAAATAACATATGTAAGCCCCTAGGTGTTTGTAAGAAAATTGCGTGTTGATTTTATGTTGTCTTGTAAATTTTTAGAATAGTCTTGCTATTTTTACTAATTTTGTTGAAAAAAGTAAAAATAAGAAATGAATGGCTACAAGCGTCCGATCAAAATTTTGCGCATACATAACGGTTCTGAAAAACAAGGTAGATAGGTGAAAATTTTTCATTGCATTTGGAAGACTTTGTGTTACCATATACATGTGGTAGTGATGTGTGTGTACACACTAGGATCCTCGGGGCACTTTTTCCCTCTTTAGGAGGTTTTTTCCCCCGTGCATTGTATATACGCCCATCACTCCAGGGCTATCTATCTTTTCCATTGCACACTAAATAACATACTCTCAGTTGTACTTGAGCTTCCTTCGTCTTCTCCAAGATGTGTGTGTTTCTTTGCAACCCTAATTCCAACAACTCCAGCACACGCTTGCTCACTTTCTTTGATTTCTGTGAGCTTTGGTGAGCGTTGGCAGGTCGACAAAAATTTTGGGCCAACTCGTAGAGCTTAGTCTGCTCATATTTTTTATTCGGGCTCATTTCAACCTTCATTTCCACTACAGCCAGGTTTGCACAGGCAATTTGTCATTTTGTGCAGAATTTTTCTCAACGCCAATTACTGTATAACAGGTCCATATAGTCTGCTGTGGGTTGTGCTATATAGCACGTGATGGTCTCACTCAGTTCCTTCTCATTTTGGGCAATTTTCACATCAAGTGCATGCATTTTCCATGGCTGACAACAACACATATGTGTTCAAGATGTTTGCTGTTGAGGATAGATTGGATGGGGACAATTACCCTATGTGGGCTTACATGATGCAACATGTACTTGTGTCAAACGGTATCTAGAATATTGTGCAGGGTATTGATGTAGATCCTAGTTCTAAGGATGTAGGCGATTTTGAGGATGTTGCAGGTGTCTTGATGCAAGGATTGTTGCTATTAGAGTTGTTTTGCCTATGGGAGAACAAGCTCATTGGGATGTAAAGGATGTGTAGGCTCATGCGTTGATTGCGTTGTCTCTGAAGTGCACCATTAGTCCTCACATTTTTTCAACAAAATCTGCAAAACATGCTTGGGATATTCTAGCAGGTCTTTATGCAAGCCACAATGAGGCTAAAATTGCTTTGCTGCGTAAAGAGCTGGAATCGAAGATTACGCATGAGAAAGATGATATTGCTGGTGTCAAGCATATCAATGAGCAACTTATTTTTGCAGGTGAAGTCATTTCAGACAATTCCCTTGTGCAGATTTTTCTTGATGCCTTACCAATTTCTTACAAGACTTTTGCTAGTACTTGGAGACTTATGACCCAAGGAAATCCTGAAGTTGTCAAGTTTGATGCATTATGCACATTGCTTTTGCAAGAGTCACTTTCCAGAAAAACAGGACTAGGCAGCGTGAAGTTGAACAGACTTTTATTGCTTCTCAAAGAAAGGGTGGTAATAACAATGCAACCACTTCTTATGGTTCTGCTATGAGTGTCAAAACTTTTGTTCCTAATGCTTCTACTGGCAGCAATTCGTCTCGAAATTCTGATGATAAGGGCAAAAAGAAAATGCGTTGCCATTATTATAAAGCTAATGATCACTTGATCAAGCAGTGTCCTAAGTTGAAGGCCAAAGAGGCTAAGAAGAAAGAGGGTGGTTCCCCTACAAATGCTGGTTCCACTACAAATGCAGCCATTGTTGAGTCTTTTGTGAAAGGAGATTATGATCACTTGATCAAGCAGTGTCCTAAGTTGAAGGCCAAAGAGGCTAAGAAGAAAGAGGGTGGTTCCCCTGCAAATGCTGGTTCCACTACAAATGCAGCCATTGTTGAGTCTTTTGTGAAAGGAGATTATGATGCTGATGTTGATGCAGAATGGGATTTTGTTGCATAGTGCACTTACAATCATATTGTCCATGATGATGCATGCATGTTAGTTGCTGTAGATTCACATGTGTGGTATTTCAATAGTGGTGCTACAAAGCACATTACCTCACATTGTGAATTGTTCACCTCTCTTGAGTCTGTCCATCATGGGAATTCATTCACTTGTGCCAACAATGCCTCTTATCCAGTTCAGGGGGTTGGAAAGATTGTGCTTACTGCTGCAAATGGCAGTTCTTTCACACTTGTTGATGCACTTTATATACCTAGGATCAAGAAGAATCTTTTGTCTATATTTGCACTTGCTAGACTTGGACTTGTAGTCAAATTTGTGGATGACAAATGTACAATTCATGATCTCAGTTTTGGTGATAAAATTGTTACATCTGGTCTTTTGTGCCGTGGACTGTATAACCTCACTTTGTATGACAAGTGTGGACAAAATTTTTCAAATGTAGTTGTAGATTCAAGGGCTGTTTCAAATGTAAAACTATGGCATACACGTTTTGTGCATCTGAATTTTGCTAGTTTGCTGCGTTTGCAGAAATCTGATATGGTTTCTTCTTTGCCGCCTCTTGAAGCATCTGTCACACATGTTTGTGAAGGCTCTATTTTGAGTAAGATGCAGCATTCGAAGTTTCCAAAGAATGGTTTAGTTAGGGCCACATGTAGGTTGCAGCGTGTGCATATTGATGTTTGTGGGCCCATGCAAACTCCATCCTTGGTCAACTACCTTTACTTTGTGACTTTCATTGATGATTACTCCACGCATGAATGGGTATTTTCGCTTAAAGCAAAGTCCGAAGTTTTTATGTGCTTCAAACAATTTCTGACTATGGCTGAAAATATATTGAAATGTACTATGGGCACCCTCCATTCTAATCGAGGGGGGAGTATATGTCTCATGACTTTAATGCATTTCTGGCTAGTCGTGGGATAAAACACCAATATACAATGCCTTATTTACCTCAACAAAATGGTGTTGCTGAGAAGAAAAACAGGTCACTTACGGAACTGGCACAATGTACAGTCAAAAGTGAAGCTTTGCCGCATTCTTTTTTGGCTTGAGACCATCATGTGTGCCATTTATGTACTTAACAGGTGTCCTATGAAAGCTTTGCAGTCTATTAATCCATATGAAGCATGGCATGATAGAAAAGCCTTCTATTGAGCACATGCGTGTTTTTGGTTGGTTGGCATATGCTTTGGTGCCACAAACACAACGTAGAAAATTGGATGTTAACGCTGTCAAATGTATTTTTGTTGGTTATAGTGCTGAAAGAAAAGGTTACAGGTTGTATCATCCACAAACAAGGCGTATTTTGGTTTCACGGGATGTAGTGTTTGTGGAAGATTCTGTTTAGCCCTTACTGTCATGTACTAGAGAGATTAATGTAAGCTCACATGACATTTATGAAACTTTGTTGCCTCTTTTTAGTGGTGGAAGTTTGAATGTAAATTCCAATGAGGCAAATGTACAGCCTCTGGGCGTTTTCAAAAATTTTATAGATCAATCTATTACTGATGCAGATGTACATGATGTAGTTGATGAGGAAAGGGTTGAAAATGAGCAGGCTAGAGGTATGCCCAAATGGCTAGTGCATACATTATGTGACAATAAATTGGATACACCTTTGTCTAATCGTACTCATTCAGGCTCTCGCCATGCATCTTATGCATCAGATTGTTATGCTTTGGTTGTGTCTAGCTTACATGATGTTAAGGAACCTCTGTCTTTTGATGAAGCATAGAATTCAAAAAATTGGATGGCTGCCATGCAATCAGAATATGAGGCACTTATAGAAAATGACACATGGACTTTATGTGATTTTCCTCTTGGCAAAAAGGCCATTGGTACGAAGTGAGTTTACAAGTTGAAACGCAAGCCGAATGGTGAGATCGATCGCCATAAGGCTCAACCTGTTGCAAAGGGTTATGCACAACAAAAAGGCATAGATTATGAAGAGAATTTTTCTCCCACTTGTCGTATGACTACTGTGCGTTTTCTATATGCTTGGCAGCTCATTTTGGTTGGGATGTACATCAATCAGACATTGTTAGTGTTTTCTTGAATAGTGACATATTTGAGGAAGTTTATGTAATGCAATCTCCTCGTTCTTGGTATGAGAAAGCTGACGCTCATTGGTCAAACGAGGCTTTTGTAATAGTCCAACAGAAAAGCAAATTGTATGGAAAGCGTGAGGGTGATGTACTTTTCATTGTTGTTCTTTATGTAGATGATTTGTTGATCACTATCCCAAATGAGAGACATATTGCTGAATTTAAGGCTCATTTGAATGCTACTTTCAAGATGAAAGATTTGGGACCGTTGTATCATTACTTGGGCATACAATTTAAGTAGTGTGATGGTGGTATTGCCTTGTGTCAGAAAAGTTACATAGAGACATTGCTATGTAAGTTTGGACTTGAGGATTGCAAACCTATTGCCACTCCCATGGAAACATGTTTAAAATTGAGTCTTCATAATGCTAGCGATCCTGCAGATGTCACTCTTTACCAAATTGTTGTTGGATTCCTCATTTATGTATGCAACACAAGGCCGGATATTCAGTTTGCAGTCTCACAGGTCAGCAGATTTATGCATATTCCAGGGTCTAAGCATTGGCATGCTGTCAAAAGGATTTTCCGCTACCTTAGTGGCACTTTACATCTTGGATTGTTTTACACCAAGGGGGGATCATTGCCGCTAGACTTGCATGCTTTTTCGGACTCAGATTGTGCTGGTTCTTTTGACACGCGAGTGTCCACAAGTGGTTTTTGTTTCATGCTTTGCAGTTCATGTATATCATGGTTGAGCAAGAAGAAACCTTCTGTGGCCATTGCTAGTTGTGAGGCTGAGTACATGGCAGTCTTCATAGAGAGAGAGAGAGAGAGAGAGAGAGAGATTAGTGGAGAGTGAAATAGAATGCATAGATGGACACATGAGAATATAAGAGAACTTTCGAATCTTTCAACTAAAATGCAACGATCATGAACCATGAATTTATGCTATTAAAAATTAGTACATCATAACCATAAACCAAAAATGCTTTGTAAGAGCACCAAACCATATGTTGGATTGACTAGTCTACCCATCCAACCACTTTTACCATGAAAAAAAGAGAACCTCAATTTTTCGGGAGTGAGCCTTCCCATGGCACACTTTGAATAAAGCCGTTTTGCCTCCCTCCATGAGCCTGAGCTCTAAAAGGATTTCAAGTACTTGACAGTGGTAGGATATCAACACCAATGGAACAAGTTTAGGTGCCATGCCTCTTTGGCGACCACATCGTGTCAAAATTGAATTGAGCTGTATGGACGTGACACATATTATTTTGGCAGACTCCACCACGATGTCCTTGCAATGTAGGCCCCTCTCAAAAATCTTACCTTCGCCAACCTCTGCTACATGAACACAATGGAGATGGGCCCCAAGGGCTCTCTTTTATTGCTATGGAGTGCAGATCATTAGGTGGTTATCCACACCATCAAAAGTGCATATCAATATAAACATGAGTCCTCTTTATGCAACCACATATGCACAAACAGTTTCTTCCAAGACTATCAATCATGTTGGGTCTCTACCCTTAGCATGAACCATAAACCATATGTATGGCTCTCATAGCACATACCAACACACTTTTGCTACCAAAAAAGAAAATCATAAACCATAACATGGGTGCACTCCATCCCTCTTTGGGTGATGCACAACCATCCCTGCATAACCACTTTAGTACCACTTTAGTACATCACATGGCGATAAAATTGTTGGCATCACAACCATATAAAAAAAAAAGAATTCAAGAGCCACATTGGCTATCACACCAAAATCATAACAATACCCATAAGGAAACTTCAACCCTTAACCATAAACCCATAATCATCTCTGAACATGACTCTTGCACTTGGGGTTTAGCTACACGTATTGTTAACAAACTCGCAACACTCATATGATTCTCAACACTAAGTCTGTGTTTAAGCCACAACAGTGGCTTGGCACCTTATTCTATAAAATTGACTAATTTTTTTAAGAAACCATGAATATAGGAGATCCTACTACATACAAAAACATTTTAGTATATTACATAATAAAAAATTATAATTTTCTAAACACAATAGAAAACCACAAAACTGGCTTTTAAATTGGAAAACATACACATTTTTTAGGCTTGAAATAAGTTGACAATCTTTTTTTCTAAAAATAGTATATGTATGGATTCTCATTGTATACATGTTCATGAATTTTGAAAATGTTTCAATCTACTGTGAAGAATTTTACGTGGTTTACATGAGATATCAAAAACTTTAAGCAATTTTTATACGATTGTACCTACAATATTACACTTAAAAATGATTTAGTTATGTGAAACTTTTTTTTTTCTATTTTTTTCAACTCCCTTCATGTCTTGAGAACAAATCCCTATAACTTATGAGAACAAAAATTACACAATAGATGCTTACGCTTTTGGCCCTAGTGTTAAGGTATTTATTCATAAAAAGTTTTTGACCATCTCAAAACATCAATTTAAGTGCTCTCACTCACATGCAAGTGACACACCATAATTGTACCTCATCCTTCTTTCACTTAACACTAGTTTTGACTTAGAAGTATGGAAAAGTGTGCATACATGATACATGCACATGAAACATCCACATATGTTCTCCAAGGTTCCATGCATAACATATAATGACCATATTACCGGGAACATGATATAAAACAACCTTATCACTAAAAATAAACATATATCATAACTTTATCTTTATGTGCAAGATAGCTTTCCTTCGCTTTTAGAAGCACTAGCTTGCACGACCCGCCTATCGGCAGGTCTCGCTTGCTCTTTCTATGACACAAATTAAATTAATGACACACATAGTATTCATAAGTTGTGCTTGTATGATCTTAATTAGTTTTTTTCATGGTTCACACACACACACACACACACACACACACACACACGCACACACACACACACTCACAAAGAGCACAACATGGTTTTCATTCCAAATAGGAGCCAATAGTTCACAAAAAAGAGGCTTCTTGATAAAACAGTAATCATCAGAAACATAAGGGATAAAACATAAGGAGTCCCAAGCCCAAACAGAGAGTACCATCAAGCCAAACCCATTGTAGAAGGCATCATTTAGGTTTAAAACGAAGCTTGCGATAGACACCGGTTCGCACTCACAACACCTAAGCCCAATGTATCGCACACTTTGTCCAAGCCGCCTTGGAGTATCATCGAAAATATACAATTTCTCTTTCCAATTCTCCGCTTCAAATCCAAAGGAAGGTAGTGCATTTATGGGCCGTTGATACCCTATCTCTCTAAGAAAGACATGACCCCATCCTGCTGCTTAGTTCACAATCTGGAACATGTGTACAACTTCTACAAAGTCCAAACTCGATATCCTCCAAGCAACAACCCAATTCACAACTTGCTTCACATAGATCATGAACATGGACCCTATAAGTGTGCGCACACGTTTGAAGTCACAACTTGTTGCGTTCAGTGGAACTCACTGTGTGTGTGTGTGTGTGTGTGTGTGTGTGTCGCACTCGCTGTCTCGTCGGGCTAACTTGTCAACCTTAGAGCACACTCGTTGTTTGATTTAGTTTCTCCCACGTAGCTCGGGAGGGTGACGGATCCCTCTCCCTATTATCTATAGTATATGTATATATATATATATATATATATATACACACACACTCACACATATACCAACTTGTCTATCTCTCTTAACTGGTCCTCTCTCTCTCTCTCTCTATATTTTGATCGTTCTAAAAAAAAATAATGGTTTTAGAAAAAAATAATGTTTTGAGTAGATTTGTGATCTTTTCTGATGGTTTTGGAGAGAGAGAGAGGGAGAGAGAGCAAGCTAGATCATCATCATCCATAGGTTTCCGAGAGAGAGAGAGAGAGAGAGAGAGAGAGAGAGAGAGAGAGGAAAGCTAGATCATCATCATCCATAGGTTTCCTAGAGAGAGAGAGCGAGAGAGAGAGAGAGAGAGGAAACCTATGGATGATGATGATCTAGCTTGCTCTCTCTCTCTCTCTCTCTCTCTCTCTCTCTCTCACAGCTAGTAGCACTTCTAGTTTCATTTTATATTTCTTTCGTACCCAAACATGGTATCATATTCACCAGTTTGTGTCTCATAGGTCATTTTGGCCTCTTGAAGATGTTAATATATTATTCAAAAAATTACCAAAATACCCCTCTAATTTGTAGAAATTTCCTAAATACCCTAAAAATTTCAAAAATCCCCAAAACACCCTTGTGTCTATTTTGGCTGGATTGATCAAGATTTTCTAATCATTATTCTTTTTTTACATTTGAGATATGTTTTTGAGTACTTAGCATGTAATTTGTCACAAATTCTCTTTCAAAAAAGGCAATTATGTTTGAAAATAATGAAGCAATTCATCTCCAAAGCCTACATAACCAACTCAAATTTTCGTTACAGCATCTTGTATTGATAGACAATCAATCTTCTTATGAACAGCTACAAAAAAAAATTATCTTTGGAAAAATTTAATCTCACAACTAGGGGTTTTTTGGGAATTTATGACAAAATAAGGAGGGTAGTTTGGGAATTTTTTGAAATCTGAGGGGTATTTTGGAAAATTCCACAAAGTAGACGGGTATTTTGGTAATTTTAGCTGTATTATTTTGGACAGCCTCTTGAAGTTTTGGCCTCAATCTTGACATTAACATATCATTTCATTTCTTTCCCATGGCCATCAACTTCAAAATTCTGAGGATCAGATGGTTCTCGCTCTCTCTCTCTCTCTCTCTCTCTCTCTCTCTCACACACACACACACACACACACACACACCTTTCTCATGCACGCACACAGAGACGGGGTATTTTCTCTCTCTCTCTCTCTCTCTCTCTCTCTCTCTCTCTCGTGCGTGCGCGCGCACGGACATGGAGATGGGTCTCTGACGGCCCTGGCCTGCAAACCTCATCGTCAAAGTCTCTCTCTCTCTCTCTCTCTCTCTCTCTCTCTCTCTCGTGAAGTTCACTTTAAAGCGTTCATTGCAGAGCATGAGGACGTCGCGTTCAGTGGCGTATTGCGCTCGCTGTTTAGCCGGACTGACTTGAGAGACTCAGAGAACACTCGCCAGTTGATTCATCTTTTACCACGTGGCCACCTGAATTCCTATCTCCTTCATCTACAATATAGATGTATGACACACAACGGAGAGTGTGTGACTTCATACCAATGCATCAAGCTCAACCTTATAACATAATCAATTACCTTATCACATCAAGTCTATTATTTTGAAAGAAGCAAAAACACTTTTTATTGAAATAAATATAAATTCTAGTTTCTTTATATCGCTTGCACAATGTGTCTATCTCATAGCCTAAGCTGTGCAACTAGTAGCCTAGTGATCTGAGTATATATGTACGTGTTCATGCATGGTGTGTTTAAATTCTACCTGCATAGAAAAGTAAATAGTAAGGACTCTAAGTAATAATAATTACAAAACCATTGCTTTATCATAGTCAATTTTTTAATGGGTTTCTCTACGCTTTTGGCTGGAATGTGTTCATGGGAAAGATTTGAGAGGGATTCTTACGAGATTGTCTCCAGCTTGAGAGTTTAAGAGGATGACAAAAACACATCCTCATTACCATTTGACATGTGCGGTCCTTCAAAACGGGATCTATGACAACAACCACTCAAGTACAAACTTTTGCGAACTTGATCATTAGAGGGACATATTTGGGTGTATTCTCGTTCCAATTAATTAATTAGCAATGTAGATTCTTTGCGAATCCACGAATTCAAAAGCAAAACTCAAAGGTTGTCGATATCGTCGTGCCTGCGCATTTGCAACTACCATCGCCATCGTTTTCTCACGCAGACCTGCCCTCGTCTCCCTTGCAAGGCTAGCAACGATGGCACTCAAACTCTGCTCCCTTTGTCTCTGTGCTCTCTTGCCATTGTGCATCATGTCTATCTCCCTCTCTCTTTCTCTCCACCAAGTGACACTTTCCCCTCGAAGCAAAAGTTGACATTCGCGCAGGTGACAAATATCTCTACACTGCTGCAGAGATTGCATGCATGGCTACTCTCGATTGAGAGAGAGAGAGAGAGAGAGAGAGAGAGAGTATGAGCTCATGATCCCGTTACTCTGCGCAGAAGTTTATGTTGCACTCTTGTATGGCTGTCTGTATTCGAGAGCTCCTGACCCCTACTCTCATTGACCACTGTGTCCGAGTTCAACAAGCCTGCCTACTCTTTTTCTCAATAACTTGAGGCCTCCCTTGTACCTCGCGCATCAAAAATCTCCCCCTTGCTCAACGGAGTCCTGACACACAGCAGCCCCTCCCTCTCTCTCTCTCTCTCTCTCTCTCTGTTTGTCTCTCCACCACTTGACAACTGTGCCTTTTTTCCCTCCAAGCTATTTAAGAATCTTAATAGATACCCTCTAATTTGACCTACTTGCAAAATTAGAGGGACACACTCGGATGGTTGAGGAAGCCTTCATTTTTGCACGGTGGCCCTCTCCTTTCTATGAAAGATTTAGCTTAAAAAAATTTCCCTTCAAATGATATATACGTTTTTTGTGCCCTTAGAAATATGAAGTTGTCAAATCTACACTTGATTTTTAAAGCCAAATTCAACACAAAAATGTATCAAGTCACATAGATAAAAGTGTTGTTGGGGTGGTAAAGCCCAATGTATCGCGCCGAAGTGTTGGGCGGTCGAAAACTAACCGAAAACTAACACTGACCATTCATTCTACATAAAACGATAAGGACTCATAACTCTAACACTGTTGTGTTTGGAATCCACCCAAACATGTGTCTCCTCTCTTCTTCTCTCTTCTCCATTGTTTCACACACACACACACACGCTCTCGCATGCGCACTTCAAGTGCAAACTTGGGAATTTGTCTCCAACCTCTAGATTTGAGAAGAAAACCATTGTAGTATACTTGGTACTATATAATATACATGAGTATATATCGAATTTTCCCAAAAAACGTACCCTTCAAGCGCAACATTGTCTTTGGTCCGCTCTTCCACAAGAAGGGCAAATTATGATAGCTCTTAATAAGCAAATCTTTGAAATTTTGTCATTTCCCTCTAGGGTCAAAAGTGGCCTTGAAGGGCTCTGTAACCTTAAACAAGTGATGAAATCACAAGGCCTACCTATACATGGCCAATATAATAAACCAATTATAATAGCTATAATAAAGAATTATACACTTATTTTGATGACTTTTGAGTCTCTTTTCCACAATTAAAGGAAAATGCATAAGTCGCAAATATACCCCTTGTCCCCCTTTTTTGTTGTCTAACCTCTTGTGACTTGCCTACAGAGGCTAACATTGCTAAGACCAGTAGGGAGTACCATAACATCCTCTTGGAATGTCTGCTGCAAAAATCCCAAGTGGGCTACCCTAAATCACATTTTCTTGTTTATGTCGACATATAGTTACAATGGAGAAGCAAAAAATTGCTTAGTCATAGCATGGATACCACTACCAAACGCCACAAGTTTCTGCTACTACTGCCCCTCGAGCTTCTCGCACAACAAAGGTGGGAATTGTGTGGCGTAGCTTCTTCCGTCCAATGCTCAAAAGCCATGCAAATAATAAATGAACGACCAATTCATGCGGGGAAGAGAGAGAGAGAGAGAGAGAGAGAGAGAGAGAGATTGCCACGCAGAGAGAACTCTCAATGCAGAGAATCTTTTTGTACTCCTTCCAACTTTCGGTCCACATTTAAGCTTCACATATTTTTTTCAAATATATCTAGATAGGAAAAACATGCTCCACTTCTGGAAAAGATGCTCTCGAATCTACTTCGGAAGTAACCTTGTTGTAGCCTACTCTTCTTTGCACGCCAGCTCTGAGCCTCACTATATCTCATGTCGCCTCCGTTGCCCAATCTTTTTAACAAGCTTTAGCTCTCCCCCTTCTCTTCCACTTGCTCCCCGCCTTGCTTGCAAATGTGAAAAAGCTCCTAGGGATCATGAATTTGGCCTCCGTCAGCCTTGGGCCGCTATGCACAATAGATCCACCTCCACGGTTTTGGAAGTGAGAATTGGGAAATTTCCAAATTGACTTAAACAGTGTTACCGCAAAGAAAACTAGTAAAAGTAGAGTACTAGCGGCTACAATGTAATTATCTAGTGATTGCCATTAATTGGTATCATACATGGCAAGAAGAGCAACAGAAGGCTTACAAAGATGATTTGCATGGAGCGAGCCACTGTCTTACAGTTGGTCGACTTCCTGGAAAAACTCCAAACTCACTTCTTACCACCACAGTACATACAAGGGTTGAAACACAACTGGAAGGCCCTTAAAAAGAATGAGACTCATGTTATGTCTTTCTCTAATCGTATTTTTCAACTAGTATTAATTCCAAAAGTTGGGAGACGATGGTCTCAAGACTTTTCTCTTGGATTGGACGATTACATGAAGTTTGATGTACCAACAATAGCAAGAGATGAAGCACAACAAAGGTAACCATAAAGAAGTCACGAAGGAATCTTCTAGCACTCAACAAAACCAAGAGAAAAAGCAGAATAGTAAGAGTAATGGTAAGAGTGTGACTTCTTCTCACTCTTCTAATGCACCTTCATCTCAAAATAATGTAAGTAGCACTGATAATAAAGGGAAAGCTAAAGTGGCAACAATGTTGACACCCTACAGAAAAGTAGCACAAGGAATCATTGGGGGTTGGTTAAGTGTTGAAGAACAAACCTCCTATGGTCAAGAAGGAGATGTTGGCAATGTCACATTGTAGGTCACATGAAAAAAGATTGTCGTAAGTCAAGTGCAATCTCAAGCAGTGAGCCTACTGCTCAAGCTGAGGTCAATGTCGTAGCAAACCTAAGCACAATGTTGTCAAAGAATCTAAGCAAGTACTCAATGTCACAAAAGAATTTAAGGATAGTGTTGTCGTAGAAGAATCGAAACAAGAACTCACTAACAATTTGTTTAGAAGTGTTGGCCACAGTAATAATATGGAAATAGACATTTTGTTTGACATGAGAAGTGAGAATTATGTCCTTAGTAGGCAGGTAATATACAATGCCAAGCCTGCGGAAAAGCCAATTCCAAAGGTTTTGGTAAGAGGTCTTTCCATAGGCACGACTACATATAAATGCTTAGATGTTCCATTGATCATTCAATCACACAAGTTTAAGCGTGATTTGTTGTGGTTGGACTCACTGAGCGTCATATGATCTGGGCATCCAATGTTTTCCTAACCTATGTTAATTGGCCTAAGCATGATTTGTGCATTTTAAGACTGTCTCCCAGCCTGTGGTTATTTGTAGTTCATTTGGACGGACGAAACAAAGTTGTTCCCAATTTTTTGTGTGTTTGCAAGATAGTAAGAAGTTGGGACCAAGTACCCAAACAATACGCGTCAAGGTACGTTATGAGCAACCTCCACAACCCAACCTTAAGATCATTGAAGCAGCTCCAGTGGTAAGTGCAGTTTCTACTATGTGTCCTTGAAACACTCATGTTAATTTAAGACCATTCCAAGTAAGTTCTCAGCACATAGGTAAGTTGTACGAGAGGGGTTTGATCACTCCAATCGCTCCTCTCTCCCTCTTCAGCTTACTTAGTTCAACAATTGGATCCTCTCTCACATCATGTTTGTGTGGGCTGTGGGTTTTCAAAATCACCTTACTCCCATTGGGTAACTTTGGAAGCGCGGCAATGTCATTAGGACTCTTAACCATTCAAAAACCTCGTTAAGCAGTACCAAGTAGAAGTACTGAAGCGAGAGCGGATTTTGTGGACTCGCTTCCAGCGTGGCTACAAGACAAGAAAATAATAATATTTTGTGAAGTTCAAGGATCAAGGAACCATCAAAGCAATATGGATTTTTTCACGGCCTCCCAGAGTTGTTGGCAAACTACAAGGAAGCCAAGTAGCTCGGTACCAGTACCACACTTTAAAAAGGGGGAGGATGTCATGTGCACATTTAGCTGTATGTGCGTATGGACAAGCTATTCCTATATCTTGGGCTTAGGCTAGCTTAGAAATTTGATTTGGCACGTTTGTGAGCTTGTTTGCAGGACCTACATGACCAAACATATTAGTTAGTTTGCATTCCCTCTTATTCCACGCAGTAGAATCAAGCATATGACAAGGTTATGTGTCAGTGGAATTGTTCAATTTTTAGAAGACCTTTTAGAGAAATTTTCATTATTTTTAAGCGAGTTAAATAAAGATAACTCATTAAAACTTCCACTGTGGAATTATTGGAAGGGACCTACCTTCCACATGAAAGCATATGAAAGAAGCCCTTCTGCAGTCATTTTAAGCCAAGAAGCAAAAATAAATAAATCAAGTACCGAGTAGGAGGTACCAGCTGGTATAATGTATAGGCAGTATAGAAGTAAAGTACGTCACCCTCGTTGTGGCAATAGGCTTTGCTAACTTTGGTGTTTCCAACTAACTCCAACATTGTCAGACCTCGCATTTCCCATTAACTCTAGCATTTCCATTAACTTTATTGTTTCTCAATCAGCGCCTTCAACCAACGACCTTCCCTCGGCTTCTCTTGGGATCAACTTAGCATCAAGAGCATCCCTTCAGCTTTGAAGGGTCATTGCCAAGTACCACAACATCAAAATCTAGCATCCATCACTTTTATCACAAAACACGCATCAAAAAGTACCCACTATGCATACAATTAAGGATCTAGTACATTTTAGGTTTTGAGAATACATTTTAGGTTTTAAGCGTATCATTCAAAAACGAAAAATCAACTTATGATTGCTACACTTTCATCAATCATCCAATCTTATTAGAAGCTCAGGATGACATAATACCTACAAAAAATGCAACTTGCTATCAAAAACTTAATTTTGTTAACGCTATTCAAGTCTAAACATTTCATCCTTCTGAAGTTTACTTGCGTTGAGGACAAAAGCATGGATGCTCCACCACTATAACTGCCTTGGAGAAGCCTCCTCCCTACCGCCCTTTATATAGCCCTTGGCCTTCTAGGGTTCCCTACCCATCTTTGCAGTCAGCCCTTGGCTCCAGTCTGTGGCCCCCTTGGCCTAACAACCACCTTCAACACACGTTTCCTAAGATTATGTAGCACTAGTATACTTATCACAGCTTAATGTTTAGCCACCATTTAGCGACTATCCTGCTAATATGAAATCAATCATTTTAATTTTGAAGTTTTCCAAACAAGAATTTCCCATGACTTTCCTTTCGAGGTGATCGTTCATGAGAGATTGTCACTTTACATGAATCCCACTAAATATTTGCAATAATGAGGTGCTCCTACGTGCATAACACCTCTAATAGAGATTATTCATTTAAAGCCAAACCCCTCTTTTCAACTTCAGCCACTAGCAAGGTAGCCTCTTTCACCCACACTATTCGGTTTAACATAGATGAGAGTGGTGACTTTATTGTACATAAGTGGTGGAGCACATGATCCCAAGACATCTAAAAATATCTCTCCAGCACAACGCCAGTCAATAGTGTCTAAGATAAGAGTAAGCTAAGTACATCCACATCCTATACATAAATAAGCCCATTCTTGCACACATGGCATACACCTATTCGTCAAAATGTTAATCACCTCCATAAGCTCATGGCAAATAAAGAGGCCCTCCTTCACCCCATCCTCTTTCTAATGGATGTTCAATGTAATGATTAACGATTGATAAATTTCTTTCAAGAAACTTAGAGAACCTTTATCTGGAAAAGAAAGGAAGTTTTTTGCTAAGACTTTAAAAGTACTTAGAACAAAATACACTAAATTTTCCCCAAAATTGTAGGTATTTCTACTTTCAAAACTTAATTTTGAAGGTAGATTCCGTAAGTTGAAGGTGGGGTTAAACTAAACCCAGGATTTTTTCTCAAGCACTGGTGTGATCCTCTTTTACTAGCGAGGATTATAACTTATGAAATTGTGTGCCCAACCTTAAACTTTGCAATCCTACACTTTTGGCGACAAAAAATTAGAGACCTTAATGGATTTCGCACATATGTAGTACAACTCTCTCTCTCTCTCTCATGCATCTGCACACACGCACACACACACACACACACACACACACACAAAATCAATTGCACTAAAATGTATGTGTTGTTTCTCACATCTATGACGTGCAACAGAGTCAGCATGTCTAAGCCATGCAACCTGTACTAGAGGAGAATACCATTGTTCTTTGCATTGCCAAGACACCAAGCCACTCCGATTTTGAAGCACGACAATGCAGTGCAAATATTATAACTTTGAACTCACAAGTACAATTTCTCGTGTTGTCAAGGACTTCATAGGCATTGGCATGAGTGATAATGGGTATAGGAGGTGCACTTTAGCGCCATCCACTTGTTGGGCTAGTTGATTTGATAGGTGATTAGTTACACACACCTTAGCAAATTTTGATTCTTGTCAGCACTATCCTACTATTTTAATCAAATAACACCCTTTATGCATCTAAGTTAGCGCATAATTTGGCACTATAACTCGGCTTTTGGTTCATCCACAACGCTAGTTCTGCTTACCAAAAATGGCCACTTGGATCTCACATTTCCCACTGGGGTTCAAGAGAGCAAGCCTGGTTGCCTACTTATTAGAATTTTGAGAATAGGTCAAGGGTGTTTCACCCCCTTTCACCATGATGCCTCTAATCATTCTCTTTACCTGATAAAACTACGAAGAGCTTAAGCTATCTTGAGGGAAATTTTGGAGGGAATCAGCTGATAGATGGTTCAATTAGTCTTTGGCCCCTATACCCAAGTATATAATGAACGATTTGCACATCATTATTGCTACAAGCCTACATCACTAAGTTTCCTTTGGCTTCACTCTACTCAATCATTAAAGGTCCCTTGGACACCCCACTCTCCCCTAAAGACACATTTTTGGTAGCCCAAGTAGAATTATTAGAGAGGGATTGACCCCCCTGCATTGATGTACACCATCCTCCACCCCTAGTTTGAACACAAATGGAGCTAGATTTTTCATATTATGGTTGTTATCTAATGCACATGATGACACATTTCCTAGTGATAGACGTTCATTCATAGTGACCATCCCCACAGCTGTGATACATACCTGAATACCTCTCACTAGCTGCTCCTAACTCACATACCTAGTAGCTCTATTGCTTCCAAATAATTTTTTCTTTTGTTTCTCAACTATTGTCGAGTGATGTCATCAATTGGTATCATGCATGGATGCATTTTTGTTTGGCTTGGATGAGTGCGTTAAGTATGACCGCAACCACCTTCAACCCTTTAACAATATTGTGTAACTAAACTCTCCTGAAAGTGTCTTGTGATCTCACTAACAAGGTGCTCTCCCACTCATGAAAGAATGATCTACATATGGGGCAAGGACCACCGTGCTCACCAGAAGCTGGAGGGGCCTCAATAGATGTTGGGTGCTCAATCAATGTGGCAGCATTTTGTTTTTTTATAGTCTCCTCTAACTCTTTTACGTGGCGAGATAGCACCTTCACCTCCCTTTGCAAGTCTCTATTTAGGGTTGCTTCTGCATGAGAGCCTTGTGTAGCTTGTGATGCTTGTCTGAGTTGAGTTTGAAGCTCCTCCTTAACTTGGTGCACTTCCATTGATGCACCTTCTAGTGCCAATGACATCTCTTGTCGTGTGACGGTGATTGCACTGCTGCGAATGTCCTCAACCGTCATATGAGGTGTCCTTGAGCTGAAGTCCACTGCTTCACCCAAGACATAATGCATGTATAACATCTTGGCAAACCACAATGGACAATCCATATGATGCATAGGATGACCCATAACATCGAGATATATGTTCTCTCCATTGTCTCGTATGTCTGCATTAATGCATTGTGATAGCTTGAGTCGGCCTTTCTTGATGTTGTCATCTACAACGCCTAGCCATATGGATTTGACCATTTCTCGGTCAATCCTAGAGTTCACCTCTTTCCATTGTGTACCCACTGGGTTGGCCCACTGGGAGCAACGAGCTGCAATTCGAGCGGTGTCATTCACTCCACCGCCTTGACACATGGATCTGAGACGCTCAAAAGTGCGCTTAGCCCTTTGATTATCATTATCCATATCCTGATTAAACACTATACTTCAGTTACGGCATACAAACTTAATGATAATCAATTGCTATAAGAGTAACCACCATTTTACGACAATCAATTGCTATAAGAGTAACCACCATTTTATGACAATCAATTGATATTAGAATAACCACCATCTTACGACAATCAATTGATATAAGAGTAACCACCATTTTTTAAATCAATGAATGACATTCAGTGATTCCACGTGGCTTATTGCTTGAAACTTAAGAGAAAAAACAAAACTCATAGAAAATTTGTTGTCTATTGAGATATAACAAAGTGTTTTTATTACTCATACATCATCCATGGCGCATAAAACCCAAATTTTAAAAGTGCTTTTATAAGTCAAAAGTCTCAGAAAACCCTCCTTCATAAAGTACATCATATATCCATCAAAAAAAGGCTACACTCATTTCAGAGGGAGGGCGTAAGCATCGTTCTGGCTGGGCTTCAAATCTTTCTAATTCTTCGTCCAAAAGTGCCAAGGTCTTTTTGTCTGTGGATTTCTTCCTCACCCAACCTTCCACAACAATCCTAGATATGGCTTGTACCTCCACTGAAACCTTATGTTTGAACCAATCTGTGTTGTAGTTGTCAGAGAACTCTCCACAAAACTTACAAAATTGCCATATCACCCATCCTATGGTGTACACATATGTGGCCTTGGTCCATGGGCACGGGTGGGTGATTGCCATCTAGTAACTCAGGAGCTCGCCAAGGATGAAGCTTTTGCCAGTTTTCATCGGTATTGTTGGTCTTTTGTGTCTCTAAGCCAACACGCAGAGCCAATCCCCAATCAATTATTCCAATACGGGGAGTGAGATCCTTGGTAAAGTTCAACATGATGTTCCATGGATGGAGATAATTGTGGTTCACTCCCTCGTCATGTGCGAATCGCAATGACTTCACCAAGGCATGGATCAACGAGGGAGCATGATTGCACAGGCTCTTGATACGTGTTTTCTGGTCTTCAGAGGGCTGCTCCCATTTAAAGTCTTCAGGGATCTTTCCTTTTCTCTCTTGATGCGCTACAAGCGTCGTGAAAGAGCCATGTGGAAAAGGGACCTTTCTCCATAAGATCACCTAAAGTTCCCCCATTGAAGTAGGGGAATATCAGAAACCATGGCAACGTTACAGAGTGGGCAATACTCCTCACAATCCCTCTGTGGTTGAGATCTACCCCACTTTTTGATGCAAAGCTTTTCCACTGATGCTTGGCCTGTCCTTTGAACTCCTTGGCACAATAAGTATTCGTTGCAGGAAGGAAACTGATCCCTTTGATTTGAACTTGCCACCCTGTGCCATAAGCCCCTGACCCAAGTTTCTTGATCTTCTTAATGGACTTATTTGGAATGCCCAGAGATACTACATTCAGAATTGTATATACTGCTCTCCAGGTAACTGGTAGAAGTAGTAGAACCCGATGTTCCCTCAATGGCAGCCTCCTCAATAAACGGTTCTCCAACTTGGCTGCTCCCCACAACTCTGGTTATAGCCATTCGCATTTTCTTGCTTAGGCCAAATTGTGTGTCTATGTGGGATGCTCGCCTTGACCTCTCCTTTTCATCTCTCCATCTAGTGTTCCAATGCTCTAGCTTACCCTTGTCTACTTCTTGAGGGCATTCCTCTTTCAAATCAGAGGCCACCTTGGGAAAATTTCCCACCCAACTGCTCACTAATGAGATTATTGATTCGTTTGTTTTGTCTGGATATAACAACAACATTTTGCGGGCAATCTCACTATATAATGATTGCAATCTAGACTCATCTACAACAACCTGCGCTATATCGTCGGGATCTAGTGCACTGACGATCATAATCAACAATTGTCTAATTTTCTTTTTGAACTCTATCATTGAAGTAGCAGAAGGATCCATTTTGCCTGCAATGGTATTATTGCAAACAACACATTGTGAATTATAACTATGTGCCAGTGCATTTGGATCTTTTCTACGTGAAAGAAAAAGTGCAATATAGACCATAGATCTCGTACGCTTATGCAGTGACACATCTAATCGCAATTGCAACCATGTGCCAATGCCTCACCGTACGACAACTTACAAACAGATGCTCCTGTCATTCTAGCAGCAACACACCTAGTCGCAATTGCAACCATGTGCTGAAGCATGAATGACTGGGAGCAACATAAAACATAGTCACCCTACGCTTTTGCAATGACACACCTAGCCGCAATTGCAACCATGTGCCAGTGCATCCACGCACGGTGACTTCTTTCAAATAGATGCTCCTGTCATTCTAGCAGCAACACACCTAGTCGCAATTGCAACCATGTGCTGAAGCATGAATGACTGGGAGCAACATAAAACATAGTCACCCTACGCTTTTGCAATGACACACCTAGCCGCAATTGCAACCATGTGCGAGTGCATCCACGCACGGTGACTTCTTTCAAACAGATGCTCCTGTCATTCTAGCAGCAACACACCTAGTCGCAATTGCAACCATGTGCCGAAGCATGAATGACTGGGAGCAACATAAATCCTACGCTTTTCCAATGACACACCTAGTCGCAATTGCAACCATGTGCCAGTGCATCCACGCACGATGATTTGATAAAAGAAAATTTAAACCTTTAAGTTTTAACGCAAAAAACTCAAAAAAACATCAATAAAATAAGGAAGGGTTAAAAAATTACTGCTACACTGCTTTGAGAATGTGGAAAGCTGCCAAAAAGTTTGGTGAAGACTTTTCAATGTACCTCTTTTGTGAAAAAGACAAGCACCGGCGTCGCCTTTATATAGCCACGGCGGGCCCGGCGGGCCAACTAATTAGCCCGGCGGGCTACGAGGCGGTCTCCAGGTCTCCCTGGAGGTCAAAAAAGATGAATGTCAATTAACAAAATAATTGTTATTTTGCATTTCTATTGTTATTAACCTGAAATTATAGTGTGATCACGTCATTTTGAAATCCCTGGGAGAGATCAAACGGGCGCCAATTGGTCAAACACGTAGCCGGACACCACATTAGTAGTCAATTATTTTGCCGAGCTAGTGTAGTAATACTCTATGTAAATCCTGATTACAGAGTAGTGGATCGATCCCCTGAGTTGTAATGTTGTAATGATATTTGTAAAGGTCTGTGTGAGCCGGCCACTGGCCATTTAGAATGCCCTAGTTATAAAAGTCAATATCCTTAATGTGAAAGGAGGATTATCTTTAGAAAGAAGAAGGAGTTCTGAAAACGTACACTCAAGCTACGAGCTGCTCCAAACTTGTAATCATCGTAGCTAATGATTTGGTAATCCATTTTCGATTCAGAAACTTGCAGCATTGTGTTCCTCTCTCTTTGCTCTTTAATTCAAGTGTAAGCATTGTTAGTTTTGATGTGGTTTGAGACTACACATCTGTGAGCTATAATTGCAGATTTGAGTGCTTAAATCATTGTTTATAGTCGTTTTGACCATAGGAGAGTGTTCCTAGACCATAGCACGACCTTTCTGGTATGTTCTGTTGCAGTTTTCAAGACCTTTTTCATGATGGGTCGTGATTTTGGTACCTTGTTGGATTGCGACCAAACTTACTAGGATAGTGTCCCTGGGTGTCCTAGACCTCCTCCTAAAGTTTTGTTGCATTTCAAGTCCGTTCGAGTTCCGAAATGGCGTAATGACCTAGAGTTGTGAGAAAGGACGTAGGCAGATTTCCCTGATCATTTAGTGATTGATTTTCTTGCAGAGTTGTTATGTTAGCTTGTTAGGTTCACTTCTTGAGATTGACGATCTCAAAGAGTCTCCCTACCCCATCCGAGTCACTTTCCCTGAGGATTGACATTATGTTAGTGCCAGAAAGCTATGTTGTAGACGTACGTCGCGGCGACCCACTCACAGTATTTAAACCATACCTATTTTTGGAAGATGAGTTGGGTACTATGGGGAGAGGGAAGCCTCGGTGCATGCATAAAGTGGACCTAGAGTGGAGTTGAGGGAAGGAAAGCCGCTAAGAACTGCTTACCGCATTTAGGCATGTCCTCATTATTAACATCAGAGTAAGTGTGCGTATATGCCCATACCCTTGTGGGGTTACTAGTCTAACTCACAAGACATTGTCCAAGGTCTTCATACCCTTGGAATGATTTATGTTTGCTGAGAGAAGGCAGCCACTATATATTGAAAGAAGAAGAATCTTGGTTTGTATATTACAAAATTAAATTAAGGCCCGTGTAGCTGTGAGTGTAAGTTATGTGTTCATAATAAATAGTACTTCTCCTAGCTATACTAGAGAGAGAGAGAGAGAGAGTGTGTGTGTGTGTGTGTGTGAGTGTCTTCTAGAGAGTAGATTTCTTAAGGTCAAAATCTTTCTACTTCCAAGTTTCTTTTGAGATGATGGTAACACATCCCACATGGTTGTAAGTTTTATCTCATAGGTCATTTGGAAGTAAGTTATGGTCTCATGGTAAGTATCTTCAGGACATGGGAACCATAGGTGTATTCAACTTTCTTATACCTACACATTACTTCAAGGCAGGTTAAATCAGCCCATAAAAGTCTCTATTTTTGTAGGCCGTATTGAGATTGGTTATAGAATTCAAGAAAGAGAGACATAGCTTGGCTAAGGAAGTCAATAGGGACTACTACCCTGACGAGGTCATGACATCTATGATTTCCAGTATCTCTTCCTCATCGACCTCTTTGAACTACAAGTGACTATCCTCAACAATTGCAAAGGCCTAAGTGAAGGCATCCCAAATTCCGTGTGCTCATGTTACTGAGAAACTTTAGGTTAGTTAGTATGTCCATACAATGGTCACCATCTACTCATGGTTGCATCAATCTAGTGCTTACTTGGATACTTTGAAGACTAATAATAGTAAAGTATTTACAACTATGTACTTGTCTATAATACCATAAATTAATTGGTATCATGCATGAATGCAGTCTTTTTTGGCTTGGACAAGTCCATTAAGTAGGATCACAACATATTCATCGGGTATATTCATCCCTTTAACAACATTGCCTAAGTAAACACTCTTGAAAATGTCTTAAGACACTAAAGTGTTGTATTTCTAGAAATTTTTTGTATTTATTTTGCCAAGCTAGATACAAGATTTGTATGTCTTGCTATTATGGTGGCCAATTTATGAGGTGTATGTAATGGGAATGGCCTATGAACTTTGAGAATAGCGGAATTAAGAGAATTAATATAAGAATTATTTTGAGATCACTTTGGGAACATAGAGGGTGAATTTAAGTGATGGTAGCAACATGAACATAGTACTTAATTAACTTGGCATGAACAATACTTTTGCAAGATAGAGAGTATTAGAGAACATGACAATAGTTGAGGACCGGATTTACTTGGAGCGGGTCCCCCCTCCAAAAGGCGTTTGTATTATAGATTCTCCCATCAAGAGAGACTTGGTACAATGCAATCTTTGTGTTCCTTGTGACCTTGGTGATGCTATGAAGATGGAAAGCTTCATGCATCACGAGCATAACATAAACTTTGCAAAAAGCATTAACTATCCCAAGCCTCGATCCCAAGGCCTCAAACACCTTTGAAGGTGGAGAGAGCTAGCAGGGAATGAGGGTAGGGAAGAGGAAGAAGAATCATTCATAGGAGAAAGAAATAGTTCCTCACTTATCATCACTCTTCTTGCTTAGCATAGCATAATAGCATAGTAATGAAGATGAAGAAGATGGCAAGCTTAAGCATTGAAGCATAGCTCTTGGTTGGATTTGCACTCCATAGCCAAGAGTGTTGGTGTAGACTCTCAACTTCTCAACAAACTTGGAGAAGGAGATGGAGCTCTTTCATTTGCACTCCACACAATGATAGAATGTGTGTGTGTGTGGGAGAGTATACCCCCTCTCAAGCTTGGTCCACCCTCTCTCTCTCTCTCTCGTATTATTTAATTATATCATTTGGACATGTGTCCTCTTTTTCCTCTTTGAGAGAAAGAACTTAATTATTTATTTTTATGCATCTAAATTCACATTGGACCCTTTTAAAGCCTGTCCAATAGGATTCAAACACATCATGAGGGCCACATGTGGAGGATTTTGACATGTGTCTTTTATGCTTCTCAAGTCATTTGGTTTGAATTGAACACTTCAAACACTTAGTCAATTAAGCATAGAAACCCTTTATGCCTCTTGATAGTTTATCTTTGAATTGAACACTTCAAGAACCTTATTCATTTAAGCATGAGAATCACCTCAAGCTGGGTAAGGTTCCCACAAACACTTTAAGCACTTTAGTTAGCAAGCCGACAAGCACCTCATGCTTGGGTAGGATTCTCACCTCAAGGTCAGCTCTAGCTTGCCTAAGGTCAAAGGACTTTTTAACACTCTTTTGGAGGTCTTTAATGAAGATAACCCTAAGGTCTTTTAAGCTCCATTAGATACACATTGCTCTTTGATAGACTACCTCCTTTTGGACACCTATTGAGATGTAACCATCTCTCCTCTTGGTCCCTTGCCGAGGCAAATCTAGAAGCACTTATTGCACATTGCTCTTTGGTAGACCGTCTCCTTTTGGACCCCTATTGAGATGCAACCATTTCTCCTTTTGGTCCCCTGTTGAGATAGGTCTAGAAGTGCATATCTATATCCTAATTCTTGTTCCCCTTTTATCTTCCTATATTAAATGATCAGTCTAATATGAGAAAATCATTTGGTAAAGTTAGATATCATATTTTATGACAATGTAAGTTAGATGGAAGTTTTTGTTACTAGAACATACTCACTATATTATGAGATTGGTGGTAGGTTTCTAAGTAAAATTTGAAGCAAATTTTGGAGTGGTTTTGTCATAGATCTCAAAATACTCATAATCTTTCAAAATCGGTTCAATGTTTGGGAAGTGAAAATGGTAAAACAACCATTAAGGTAATGAGCAAAGCCTCAAGACCTAGATGGCATGCCAAAATGGAGTTGCAATGGACATGTTATTATTGTGAAGATGGTAATTAAGACAAAAATATTGACCTTTCAAAACTCTTTTAAAGGATGTGAACTATGAGTGACTGTTCCCGACAATTGCAAAGGCCTGGCATCCCAAGTTTTGTGTGCTCTTGTTACTGAGAAACTTTAGGTTAGTAAGTATATCCTTACGATGGTCACCATCTACTCATGGTTGCATCAATCTAGTGCTTACCTGGATACTACGAAGACTAATAATAGTAAAGTGTTCACTACAACTATGTACTTGTCTGCAATACTATAAATTGGTATCATGCATGGATGCATTCTTGTTTGGCTTGGATGAGTCTAGTAAGTAGGATCACAACCATATTCAGCCCTTTAAAAATAGTCGCTTAAGTAAACACTCTTGAAAATGTCTTAAGACACTAAAGCGTTCGTATTTCTAGCAAATTTTTGTATTTATTTTACCAAGCTAGATCCAAGAGTTGTATGTCTTGCTATTATGGTAGCCATTTTATGAGGTGTAGACTAGAGGGAAGTTTTTATTACTAGAACATACTCACTATATTATGTGATTGATGGTAAGTTTCCAGGTGAAATTTGAAGCAGATTTTGGAGTGGTTTTATCATAAATCTCATAAAATACTCATAATCTTTTAAAATTGTTTCAATGTTTGGGAAGTGAAAATGGTAAAACAACCATTAAAAGATAACGAGCCAAGCCTCAATGCCTAGATTGCATGCCAAATTGGAGTGGCAATGAAAATATTATTCTTGTGAAGATTGTGATCAAGACAAAAATATTGACCTTTCAAAGCTCTTTTAAAGGATGTGAAAATCAATTTGTGACCTTTAAGATCAGATGTTGTTTTTTTGAGTCAAAATCAAGATATAATATATATTATGGGGGCTTCAAAATCGTGCAAATCATGGATATTAGACCTTCTTTTAAAATTTGTGTCTTGCAAAATTCCTTGAGAATTTTAAGTCCTTTCAACAAACTATACATACTTGTGAACCATTGGAGAGGGCAATGATCATCTCTATTGGAACTGTGGAAGAATGTGCAAGGCAGGCCATTTTTTTGCTTAAGTTGGATGAAAGCCAAGTATTATTGGTTTGTGAAGAGACAGTACCACTTTAATGAACAAGGCCTTGGAGGGTAGGGACATAAGAATTATGTATCTTTAAGTGGTATCTACATTGCACAACTATCCTCGACATAATTGCTCTCCAACGAGCTAGTCAAAAGCTTGGTGTGCTATGATATGGTACTCACAACATCAAGTGGCAGTTAGGAGGGGGCTTATAAGAATAGAGGTCAAAGAAAAAGAGAACAAAGCTAAAGATTTGTTAAGGTATTTATTGCAACATCTTTTGATGTGTTCACCTCTTCCTCAATTAACATTGCCTTTTTTTTAGAGCTTGGTTGTGTTGTTCTTGCTTCCTGGAAATGAGCACGCTTGAGACACTCACTCACCTCATTTCCTACTTATGTAGTCACATCACAAATAGGTCTCCATATCTCAAAATTGGTGTGACCAGAAGACACAATATGGTCAATAAGTAGATGCCAAGAATTGTCGACCCATAGAGAACTTTTTTGAATGTCATATGTAGTCACATCACAAATAGGTTTCCATATCTCAAAATTGGTGTGACTAGAAGACACAATATGGTCAGCAAGTAGATGCCGAGAATTGGCAATGCCCATAGAGAACTTTTTTGAATGGCCTTGAATTTTCTACGAATGTAGTCACGTCAGAAATAGGTTTCCATATCCCGAAATTTGGTCAACAAGTAGATGCCAAGAATTGTCCATGCCCATAGAGAACTTCCTTGAATGGACTTGAGTTAAGCTAGAATGCTTTTGGCCCTTTGCTAGATATACAATGCTACTATGCAATCCAATCCCTAACAGACGACGCTCTATAGTCAGTATACATTTAAACATTTTGAAGGTTCCCTATTCCACACATAGTTGATGTGAAGCTTTAGTAACTTTGTCCAATAGTTGTAGCCTAACACGCAAAGTGCAAAATTGAGCGCGATTGAGTGGGATGTCAAGAAATATGGCTTCCAATTTGGGTCCTTCTTATGACAAGACACTGTGACAAAGTCCTTAACCATTGCATTGTATCCTTACAAGGAGACTCCACATTGTCCTTTGTTGCCTACTTGGTGCTAGTTCCACCCTCCTTTGCACTTTCCTTGCACCTTTCAAAGCCTTTCCTTGCCTTTTGGAGACTTGCCCTTTGGAGCCTTTTGGAGCCCTTACCTTGCCCGTACCAAGCTTCATGTTAGTGTATCTACATTGGAAATCATGTTTCCATCCATTGGATATATGCCCAAAGCGATTATGCAAATGATCAGCCTAGTTAAGGAAAGCTAGATCTTGTTTGCCGAATGATGCTAAAGATATGTTACATGTTGTCGTCCTGCGTCAACACCTTTCGGAACACAAAAGACACAATTGTCAAATGGACTACATTCTTAGAGGGTCATAAAGGTTTGATCTTCAATCTAAATGATACTCCTAAGATGAAGATCATATTTGGCTTGTTCATGAGGGTAATGTTTTTGCCAAGCCATTACATGCAAACATTTGAAGAGGCTTTCTACACAAGCTTCTTTGAGATCCATTCTACTATTTTCATGCCTATCTGTAAGGATTTCAGAGCCTAGTTTGAGGCCTACACACTACATGAAAGGGATTCAACATTTGCAAAGATCTACCAACCACAAGCAGAAGATCAATTGAGACAGATGCAGCTCGCTTTTCAAGACTACATCAAAGAGCAGAAAAAGTCGGAGCCCTTGCTCCAATGAAAAGTCTTGTTGAGGACGAAAAGGAGTTGGGAGGGGTGTTGAAGCAGCTAATGCCAGTGCATTTGTACCCAATTTTTGACCCAACTCGTTTTTTTCATTAACATCCGGCAATGCAATTATTTTATTATGATCATTTTTTGAGAACCATTGTGAACCCATGAAACCCTGTTAGTTATTTCAAAATCATTTGGAATCATAGCCGGCTCTCAAAGATGTATTTTTACTTTTTACACATTGCACATTTTTCACCCTAGGTATATAAGAAAATTTTGTAATTTTTGAGAACATTGTGAGCTATTATGAACTTAGAGCTCTTGTGAAGAAACGGCTTAAGCTTGCCTGATCACTAAGAGTTGTATTGGTAAGGGTAGCTAATGAAACTACTTGGGTTTCTTCTCTACAACTTTAACATTGTGTTGATGGTGGTCATGTGGTGTGTGTGTGTGTGCGCACGCGCATGTGCGTGCACATGCAATGCAATGAGTATTCTCGAGTCTAGGTTGCTTCGTGTGTTTGATCACTCATTGCAATTTGTTAATGATGTTTTTGATGAAACTAACCATTGAGGCGGTTCGGGGCGGGCAACAAGAGAGGCAACCTCTAAACACCCTTCAAGGCTCCCGTGCTGCTCAATTGGGGCTGGGGCAACCACAAGCACAACAAAACAGCAAACCCACAGCCAAACCCAAACAAGATAGGGGCACCACCTAGTTATGGTATGCGAACTAGGACGCAAGAGAGATTTTGGTACAACCAAGAAAATGCACCACACAACACACACAAGCAACCTCACACCAAGACACACACAAAATGGACCAGAGAGAGCTAGAGCAAAGGGAAGAGAGAGAGAAAAGGATCTTGCGTAATACCTTATTTGTGACTTGCAAATGGAGATGGTTTGTTATGATGCTATCGTAGAACTTGTACAAAACTCACTCAATGCTTAGTGATTGCGAAACATTGCCAAAACACACACACACTGTCTTAGGGTGTGGGAGACCTCTCACCACAATACCCTCTTACAATGGACGAAAAACTGGCAATGAAAAACACACTAAAACACTTTCTAAAATCAAGATCAACCGATAAAAACTCAAAATACACAAGTCACCTTGAATTCACCAAACCGTATTGCACAAATGGAAGGACGAAGATTTGAACGTCGAATTACGCATTTGATGCACCAAACCTCAATTTATTGATGATGAAGAAGCATATACAATAGTGGTTTTGAGATTTGTGGAACTCACGCTCTCTCACTTGCAATGTGTAGCTTGAAGGCTTCTCTCACACCAAGAGTGAAGCTCACAAGTGGTTGCTACACCTAAGTCTCTCCTCACGCATAGAGTGTTGGGGTGCTATGTGAGATATTGGAGGTTTTTTTACAATAAGGAGAGGGGCCTATTTATAGGTTGGAGACCCCTCATTAAGATTATTGGAAATCCTAATTTACAAGCTAACAAATCAGGATTATGATTTTTTTGAATATCAAAACATTGTGGGCCTTCTTTGTCTGCTTGAGTCATGGGTGTGGGCTCAAAAGAGAGCATTATTGATGGTAGATAAGGTGAAAGTAAGTAAGGAAAGAGAGAGAGAGAGAGAGAGAGAGAGAGAGAGAGAGAGAGAGAGAGAGAGAGAGAGATACTTTGTACATGTCTTGAGGTGAGGTGTCTTTTATGGTTAGGTCAATGCTATTTTGTGTTAGTATGTTAGTGGTTAGTGTTAGTAATCACTAGAAAGTTAATTATATATTTACAATGGGTAGAATGGGGTGGATGGTTGGAGTAAGATGGTTGAATGAAGTGAGAAAATCCTTGTGATGGTGAAGCTTGAAGAAGTTTTGGACTTACTTGTGCAGGTTCTCAAAATGACTATCGATCTTCTTCTTCGTCTTCTCTTCTTTACGCCACCGCCGCCAAGGTTGATTATCGTGATGAAAATGGTAATTCCGTTGATGAGATCTCTTGATTTTCAGAGGTTAAGCATGGTACACATGCTGAATTTATGTATATATATAAGGAGTAAGATGGAATTGTACTTTGGAGATAATAGAGAGAGGCATAGAGATGGTGTATGTACATGGAGATCTCATATGAGAGCTATGGAAGTAAGAGGGGAGGTTAATGGTGAAGAAGGTGAGAGAAACCATTGAAGGTGCAGGTTTGAGTGAGGGATTGAGAGGAATGTGTGTGTGTGTGTGTGTGTAGAAGTGTGGAAAGAGGTGAGAGAAGACTATGGGCTACTTGTGAGAAAAGTGGACAGACTGGGGTTCACTCAAAAAATCATAGTTCACCGCTGGTAGCTCCAAAAATCATGCAAAAATTTGAGATGATTATTCAGAGCGTGGGCTACATTTTCTCTTTTGACCACCGTTCCAAATTCAGAGTGGAGATGGATATTAAAAATCCCACCAAAAGACCTGTTTTTTCTTCACAAAAAGTCTTCAGTGGCCCCCTCCTTTGTTGAATTTGTACAATGCATCCAAGAGTGAGCCCCTCCTTTGTCATATCATAATACAAAGCATCCAAGTTGCCCTTGACCCATGCATGGAGGAGTATTATTGGTGAATAAAGAAACATATACATGGTGGGACTAGTGTAAGGACTATTCATGGACTTTAGCTCAATGAGCACATGGTGTTAGAATAATGAGTAAAAATAATAATAAAAATATGGAGGAGTATGGATATGGAAAGATATTGGAATCATATGATATGGTCCCTCTTTGAATTATTTTGGGTGAAAGAGGAAAAGGTATGCAAGTAAATAATATAATAAACGTGATCAATGAGTAGAAATCAATTTTTTGTTTTCACGAGGGTGAGGGTGAAAATGTGGGAGTGATTTGTATAAAGGAAAAATATGAGGTTAGAGTATGTACATATTGGCAAAAAATATACTTATGGTGTAAGAGGATGAAAGAAGGCATACACAAGTTTAATAAAACACTCACCTAAATAGAAATATTTAAATAAATATACCAAAATAATTATAAAAAATCCCTATATTTAGGCCATATATACAATGAAATATTTACACACAAATGGGCCATAATATATTTTATTTTTTTGATTTTATTTATTTTTTTGACTTAACTAGCCCAGTGATTAGCTAAATGAGGATTTTAAGAAGATATGGGAAAAGCCCCCTAACTCACACACGCTATGTACAGTGAAATGGTAGGGATAGCCATAGTGTTTGGGTGAATTTGGTAGGGTGAGGTAGCTTACTATGGCAATTATGGAAAGCCGAAATACGGCTATCACCATGGACAAAGGTAATTAGGCCTTAGGGGAAGACAAATGACCCCTCATTTGTCATTTTTGGTGAGGTGGGGTTGTGGCGATGGTCGTAGTCACTCACCTATCCGACCATAGGAATAGTGGGACTTGATGGTAGCATCATGCTACCCATAGTTTAGAGGCCTCATATCTTAAGTCTCATGCTGTTTGGGCTTCATTTGACATCGTTATGACCATCAAAGTGTTAGTTAGACCACACAAGAGACTTAGGCAATTTGGGCTATTTCCTCATCTTACACGCTTGTGAAACCTCTCTCCTAAGTGGACTGTTGTTTAGGATGTTGCATTCGACGTTTCCATGCACAAGATAGGTTAGCTACTCCCTTGGATTGACAAATTATGCTGGTTTGAATTCTCACTAGTCTACATCGTCCAATCACGACGATCTGTCAACACATGAATGAGACATAAGTCAACCTATATGACCACACAAGACCCTTGTCATCAAACTCCTAGGACCTTTGTACTTAGAGAGAGAGAGAGAGAGAGAGAGAGAGAGAGAGAGAGAGAGAGATAGAGAGAGAGAGTCAATTCATATACACATGTTAAATGTTCCATTCCACCCACGTGTCTATAGAATTGATTTTAGTGTATTATTGAAATAGTTAAGGTAAAATAAATCTCAATAGATTGTGTGTTGTTCACTTTGCATTATGAACATTTTCTAGAAGAAGCGAGATAGGTTTTTGAAAACATAATAAATTGTGTAGAAGAAACAAAATACCAACAAAAGTGTTTGTAAGCTAAAAGAATCCTTCTCCACAAATGGTTGTAAGTTGTCATAGATTAAGTTGTATTGTATTGAATACATTGGGAACCTATGCAGCCGTGTGCATACCTTGCATTTCAAATAAGCTACCAAAATTTGCATGCAACATTGTTTATGCAAATTTTTTTATTTTTATTTTGCAAAACTCACAATTGTGAGTGGATAGTATTAAGAACATCAGAAATATCCACCAACCTTGAGCTTAGACCGAGCCTTGAGGGTCAAAGGATTACAAGTTCTCTGCTTGATAGAGAAACCACAACTACTCCTAGGCTTTACTTATTACAAGATGTCATCATGATATATATTGTTCTAGACCAGTCCTTTGAGGCTTGGTTACCTCCGATCCTGTGGATCGTAACTCTGCTCTCTTGTATGATTTCACAAAAGCTTGCCACAGCCAGATCCCCCTCAAACACCCGGCGGTTCCTTGCTTGCCAAATATGGTGAAAGAAGTAGTACCTGATTATTTGAGTGCAGACAAGCATAGCAGGACTTCCCAACCTGTTACTACCAAAGAACAAATCAGTCTTGAAGAACTTAATTTTCCATGTCCTTTAAATCCACTTGCATATTTTCCCAGACATGCCACTGATTGCCTGGCATCCCATGAAAAGGTGGGCTAGGTCTTCACTAGCTATTCTGCACCTCGAGCACCGATCGGACCCGATTCCTCTTTCTTGTATCTTTACGCCCATTGGCAGAGCACCCCACATCACTTTCCAGAAATATCTTCATATATTGAGGCCACCTTGGCTTCCAGATGTTCTCCATGACTCCCTCCCACTGTTTTTCCATCCAGTGCCTCTTCCATAATTTGTTGAGGGTTCTACACCAATTAGCCTCGTGCATTAATGCATGGTAAATGCCTTTAGAATGTGGTTTCCAAAAGAGGCTACTCCTGGGCCATCTCCAAGAATCCCATTCAAAGTTGGATTCACAAATTGGCATCACCACTTTCTCAAGCTCTTTCATCACCCTGTAGACTAGCAAGATCTCAAAGCCATTCAGTTGAAATTGGATGGCTAAAGAGTCAGCAGCTTTCCAACACTTCCTGTTGCCATCCTAGAATTGCTCTAGTCGAGCGAGCCCCTTATTATTCACATTTCTTGCCATTTCTATCCAAAACGGACTTTGCGGTGGCCCCAATATTCTAGAAATCCACGAGGACCAGTGCAAGATGGAGTTCTAAAAGTATCTTGTTGCTTCTCCCCATTCCAAAACCTCAGCTGCTCTTTTGCACTTCCTCATTAGCTCCCCTGAGAGTCCACCAAATCTAAGATAAGACCACTTCGGGGCAAGAATTTTGTTGTGCATCACAACCCCCTTCCACTTTCCCCCTTTCGATCCCAGTTTTACTGCAGCAAGCATTTCCTTGGTCATGATAGCCCAAGCTTGGTCCTGTTTAGCCAATGAGACCATAAATTTGGCACAAAGGGCCTCAGCATGGGATACAGGGTTAAGAATGTTGAGCCCTCCTTGGTCTACGGCCGAGCAACTACCTCCCATCTAGCCCAGTGCCATGACCGGGAGGTTTTTGTGTTGTTCTTCCAAAGAAACCTTTTCATTGTTTTTAAGAATTCGTTCCAGTTACACTTAGCCATCTTGAGCACGGGGCTGAGAAAAGCAATAAACGGGATCATAAAAGCATTAATCACTCTAATCTGGCTTTGGAAGGGGAGGAGAACAAACTCCCATCTTATCATTTTTTAGCTTAGTTTTTCAAGGATCCATTGAAATCTTTGCTTGTGGGTTACATCCACCCCTACGGGGGCTCCCAAGTGTCTGAATGCACTCCCTTTTGAGATAATCTCTCCTGTCCAGACTGCAGGGTCAAAAGAGTCGTTCTCCGACAGGGAGATAAGCCTTGACTTCTCTATATTGCACTTGGATCCCGAGGCCACGGAAAATGTTTGCACAATCTCCAGAGCTCTCCTGACAACTTGAGGGCATGCCTTCAAGAATAGGGGCGAATCATCTGCGAACATTTTGGCCAGTAGTTGGTCGTTACCCGGTAATGCCAGACCTTGATTCTCTCCCCACGCAACACTGGCTTCAAGCATCGTAATGAGAGGATGCGACCCGATGGCAAAAAGCAAGGGGGCCAGGGAACATCCTTGCTTTATAGACCTTTTAACCTCAAAAGAGCCCACGATTCTGTCATTAAACAGGAGCTCTGATTGGCTGCCAATGCCTAGTGTGCGTATGAGGCGACAAAGGCGAGGCCCAAAGCCCAGAGCTCCCATGGCTTCTTCTATATAGGACCATTCTATTCTATCATAGGCTTTGTCGAGGTCCAGCTGCAGCAAGATGCACTCTTGCTTGGAGAAGGATGCATACTCTATTCCTACCATTGTTGCCAAGATATTATCATATATAGATCTCCCTTTAATGAACCTGTGTTGATGGGGAGAGATGATCCTATTCAGGAGGGGGGCAAGTCTGAGAGCTATCGCCTTGGAAATAATTTTGTATGCTACTGACATCATTATAATGGGACGCCAATGTTTAAGTTGAGAGCAACAGATCTGTTTGGGGATGGGCTTAATAAGCCCTCTCTTAACACTTGCATCCAATGACTCTTCGGAAACAACTTGATTGGCCATCCGTGTGACTGGGCCCTTGAGATCATCCCAAAATTCCGTGAAGAATTCAGTCGTCATTCCATCCCAACCGGGGGACTTTTCATTGCCAAGAGCTTTTAGTGCCACTGAACATTCCTCCTCAGAGAAGGCCTTTTCCATGCGGTTGGCTTCCTCCTGGGGAACCTTCTTTTCAACACTCCCAAGTAAAGACTCTCGGGCTTCTTCCACTTCCTGAGATTGGGTCTCTGGTTGGCCGATAATCTGGCTGAGATAATTGAGCATAAGTCCAGCCATCTCATCTTGGTTTTGAATTGTATTCCCTTTCTCATCATCGAGCACTTGCACGCGGCCTCGACTCTTCCTCACTTTCAGAGCCCTTAAAAAAAGTGCTTGGTTAGGAGGCTCTCGTTGAAGGAAAGTTTCCCTAGAGAGTAATCTTGCCTTCTTGATTTCCTCCAGCTGTTCGTTGGCCAGGTGAGATTTAAGCTTCAAGCCATCACTTGTGCTCATCCTCGGTAGCCAGTTCGGCAAACTTCCTAAAGGCTAATTGCACTACCTCCTCTGTGAGATGTTTGATATGTGCCTCATTGGATTTTTTAACCCGAGGACCCGAAGTTTTGATAGCTTTTTGTACACTCCGAACAAATATATTCCAAGCACTAGGTTTATTCATCCCCACATCTTTCTTTAGCTTTCCCAATGCTTTCTTGGTGATGCTTTTGAAGAGAGGGTCTTTGAACAGGTGTGTCCCTGTAACCAGAAGCTTTTTCTCCCCTCTCGGGGATTGCCCTCCCCCTTTATCTTTCTTGAGTTGTAAGTGTAATGGCATGTGATCAGAGAGGCTTTTTGTTGAGATTACCTTCATCTCTAGCGTCGACGAGATCAAGTCGGCTTGATGAGAGCAATAGCATCTATCCAGCTGGAAGATAGTGCGGGCATACAGAAGGCTTGTGTAGGTGAATCCAGGCATGCTGTTCCATGGGCCCACTTCCCACAAGTCAATCATAGTCCACTTCTCACATAAGCTCAATCATTTATACTTTTCTAAGCCAGCCAGTATACTGGCAGAACCTGTTCTGTCCTTGCTTTTCTCGATCATATTGAAATCTCCAACCATCAACCACTCCCCTTCGATCGGAGTATCCATGAGTTGCATCCGCAGTTGAGCTCTATCCTTTGTGTTGCAAGGGCCGTAAACATTTACTATGGTGATAGGTTGATTGTCCCATCGGATTCTAACCCCAAGGACTCGTCCAGAGGGGTGGTTTAGCGCTATCTTTGGCTCCAAATCTCTGTCAGCAATGAACAAGACACCACTGAAACCGTCACTTCCTTCCCCATAAAAGATAAGTTTTTTTCCTACAACCTATTTTCTCTTGCTACGAGCATCCAAATGGTGCTCTTGGATGGCCTAGCAATTGACTGCCTTCTCTTTCTTCACTGCTTCCCAGAAGAGAGTTCCCTTCTTTTGGGTTTTTAATCCCTTCCCATTCCAAGATTGAATAGAGAGAGTATCCATCATTGGGAAAGGGGGACAAATTCTTCTGCCTCCAGGAACTCTTCAACAAAGTTCCCATTCAGGTTGTCCTCTTATATTGGCTCCTTTTCTGCCGGAACCTGCATGGTATCTATCTTGGAAGTGAAAAGGTCCTCTTGATTCATCTTCCGCAAAACTTCAAATATGTTGTCATATAGGAAAGGAGGCTTTGGGAAATCCGGCGGGAGACCTTTGATTTGTCCCAAGTCCCTAGCCTACGCTTTGAATTCGTTTAAATGAAATATGAGATACTTGTTTCCAACCCTCATCTTTTGACCTAAGAGTTGGAGACATCACGATCTTTTGGATTACTAGGGTGGCCGTTCTTTGTTGAGCGGTGGATGAAGAGCGATAGCTTTAAGTGGTCTTGCCCTTACCCCGGTTGCCATGATCTTGTTTCTCCACATCTTTATCCAAGTTGACCTTATTTTGACCCCCCTCTGACTTGCCAAGATTTTCAATAGGTTTCTTTGTCTGATCTACTGTATTTGTGCCACCCTGTGGGGTAGCCTATAATTCGCTTCTCTCCATCACCTGGTCTGTAGGCTTTAGCACCTCAGTGGGACACGCCCTCGCATAATGCCCAATTTTTTTGCATTTGAAGCATGTCCTGAAGAAGGTGTTAAAGTTCAGAGGAATGATCTTTAGTCCTAGCCCAACATTCACCACCAAGTTCTTTGGTTGTGGCTTTCGCAGATCCCACCAGATACAGACCTTGTTTGCTGCGACACCCGAAGCTCTGGCAGATGGGACAAAAGGTGGATCACCAAGCGAAGCTGCGAGGTCCTTCAAGTTCTTTCTAAGCCATACGGGGAGGTTGACAAAATCCACCCATACTGGGCAGAGATCCTTGAATGCCTCGTGAGATTCAAACAGAGGGTGCCAAGGGAGCACGCATACCGGCGCGCGATTGAAAGACAGCAGGCTTTTCGCCAAAACCCTCTCAACCATTGCACTGTCGTTGAACTAATCTGACAGGAATCCTTTTGCTATATATTGGGTAAAACATTACCGAGCCGTACTGATTCAAATCTAGTGGACTGCAGAGCCAGTTACTGCGCTCAATTCTATTGGGAACTCTCCCCATAAACCCAAAGACCAGAGTGGAATTTGCAACCTCCACAAGTTTTCTTTTCACAATGGCAGGGGGAACAACCATCGTAACGGCATCTTCCACCTCGGCACGCTGCGAGAGCGCCTTTTTGAGTGCTTGGAAATCTCTATCCCCTTTGGCCACTTCAGCAGCATCCTCCTGCGTCTCAAAATCTTCATGCGACCTTTTGTTCAATGACAGTGCACAGAGGATTGACGCTAGGTCTTTTTCCACCTGCGTCTTTCTTTGTTTCAGTTCCTCCTTACTCAAATTAGTAAGGGAGCTTTGACCGCTATCAGGCACCCGGTTTTGCAAAGTTGATAGCCTTCGGAGCGTCGGGCTGCTCTTTGCCTGCCACCACTGCTTCGATGTAGGACGGCTTAGAGGAGCTTGCCATGGCGCGGTGAAAGGCCTCACCGACACCCCCCCTTCGATTCAAAACTTAACCCAAATTACAAAAAGTTGGTTGCTCACACAAGCAACACCTTTGCTTTGCCAAAAAGTAAATAAAATGGGAAGCCTGAGAAGAAGGGCTGAAAAAACAATTATATACTTTAGAAGGGCACTAGAAAAAAACGATTATTTACTTTAAATTTTGCAGCTAAAGTGATTATTAACTGGGCTACTCTTCTAAGCGATTATTAACTATGAGCGTGCAGCACATGAAAATGGCGATGGCGACTGTCCTTTGCTTTAACGCCAAGCTACTCAAGCTTTGGGTGTTGACACACATATGCCGTTAAGCTCAAGCAGGGGAGCGCAAACGGAGGTGAAACCTAGGTGATGCCACACTAAAGCAGTGAAGCTGAGGGCGATGCCTACGAAATGAACCTTCCTCTCCCAGCGAGAGCACTCGCCCTTCACCAACCCGGCAGAGCCCTCCCAAGGCCGAAATCCCTGCTCGCCTAGCTCACCATCACTCTATTGCAAATTACATTCTAGCATTGAAAATTATTGACCTTGGCTTGCGTGCGCTTTGCATGATCATAGTCACCATGCCAAAAGCTTCCATAAGATTGAACGTATTCTTAAGCTTATTATTGATGTGTGTGGAAACACACCATATGCATACCATCGTCACATGCCAAAATGTTTCTTATGCAATGGTCAAGGCCTCACTTTGTCATTCTAGCAACACTTGCATGTGATATCGGCCCTTGTCCTCCAAGTCAACATGCATGCCTACACACACCTCACCTTTACAATTTGTTGCATACACTCAAACCCTTCATGTCTTGGTGCCACCTACCATTGGGTCATACTTCTTGTAACAACCCTTTACTATGCCATAGGTGGAAACAACTCTTGAATAAGCCATAACAAGGGCCAAAACACTTTCAATCGTTGTGTTGGGGTCTTTGCCAGGCTTTCATACCGTGGGTGTCATGCATGAATCTCCGCACTTTCATGCGTTGTGAATGACCACTTTTAGTTCCTTTAGTCCCTTAGCCAACCTCGTTCTTGGGCCTCATGTTCCTTTGGGGTCCATTGATGGTGGCCCCTTTGCTTTGCAGTTACACTGGCACTTTGCATCACCACAGTGTGACAACCCCCGTGGGGTAGCACTTGGGCATCCACAACAATGAGTCACCCTCATGTAGCAATGGCAGTAGCAAGACAATAGCAGCATCAAGAGAAAGAAAGACTTCATTGTTGCAATGTTGATCTCATGGGGAAGTAGCAAAGACAAAAGATTCTTACCTCAACATCGTGTACCCATTGATCATGCAGGTTGAGTCACATGTGGAAGTTAGCGTTCTCAAGCCTTTCTTAAGTCAAGAGTTGAGAGAGAGTTGCATGTTGTGACGACTATGATGACTTTTGCATGCTTCTTGGCTTCTTTGGTTCTGTATCTTCTTAGCATGGGAAGAGCTTTGTATAACCTTGCAAGAACCTTGCATTGCACCTTCATTGTGAGTTCATTGTGCAGCTTTGCAAGCAAGAGCACTTGCATGTCCCATAGCATCTCTCAACCTCATTCTTTGCTTACCTTTTTATTTGCATGTCCTTGCATGACCTTCATGCATACATGTGGACCCCGTGAAATATTCCTTGATGGATTTCTTACCATATTCCCCTTGCATACCAAAGTGCCAAACAAAGTCTTATACAAGTTGAGTCATGTGTGGTAGTCGACATTCTCACACCTTTCTTAAGTTGAGAGTTGAGAGAGAGTTGCATGCTACAACAACTATGATGACTTCATGCATGCTTCTTGGCGTCTTTGGTTCCATATCTTCTTAGTGTGGGAAAAGCTTCGTTTCACCTTGCTTTCCACCTTGATTGTGAAACTTTGTAATCAAGATTGCTAGTCCGTAAGATCTGTTTTCCTCATGCTCTGCACATCCTAGCATGAACTTCAAGCATACATGTGGATGTAGTGAGATATTCCTTGATTCCCCTCATATACTACAAGAGAGAGGAAGAGCTTCCTCCATAACCTTGTTCGTTGACCTCCCTCCTCTTTGCATGGCGGGAAAGCAAGATCAAATACATGTGAGAAATTCATAGCATGTCTTATCCTATGTGAAAACATGCATGCAAGCCTTCAAAGGCTCCCATGTCTTTGAAGGCATTTCGTACAAAATCAAGCTACAAATCCCTTCTTCTCCTTGTGTGTCAAGAGAGAGAATGCAAGTGCCATAAATTTAGAAGAGCATCTCGAAAGAGAGAGAAAAGCCATGTTATTTTTCTTTACATCTTCAAGATCTCCATAGGTACATCCTCTGTAGGCCATGCACATGCTTCATGCATGCCTTCAATCATGGCTTCCTTCTCTTCTCCTTGCACACCGTGAGAGAGGGAAAGAGATGATGCCCTTGATCACCCACGCTTAGAATTGAGAGAGAACCAAAGCTATGTACACCTTCGTGGACTCCATAGACCTCTTTCTCCTCCTCGCATTGATACCAATGTAAGACCATAGTGGATTTGCAAATTGATCTTCTCTCAACCTCCCTACTTATAGCCCCTTGGGCCGTGCAATTATGCCTCCTTATTGTATGTGCTTTCCTAGGCTTCTAGCCCATTAGGATCCAAGCTAGAGGACCCTTGGCCTCACAAAATCCCATTATATTTTAGTAAAAAGTTTAATCTCATCATTTGTGAAACAAAAAATTTAAAAAGTGAGAATAGTTTTGTAAAACGTACGAGTCTAAATCTACAAGTTCTAAAATATTTTTAAAATAACAAAAATACTCATTACCTAAAAGAATTACTGACCTTCACCTTTGACATATTTGCACCTTCCAATTGGCAGCTGATCTTTACCTGTGAGTTGCTACCTTAGGTATCTCTCTCTCTCTCTCTCTCTCTCTCTCTCATGCTTTTTATCTTGTAAATTAGTAGCAGCAAATCACTAGCCAAATTGGACCGTTGTAAACTTAGCTTCCCTCTGGAAGTGGGTGCAAAACTAATGTCCATATGGGGATATAATATTTGCAAGCTTTCACTTTCGTGCTTTTGGAATCATTAAACTCCTTTTGTGTTTTTTAAAGTAATACTTTTCACATTTTCTCCCCGTGGTTAAGCTCGCAAATATGAAATTCTTGCTCGATACCATACGTAATGCAACTTGTGGCTACAAAATGTGTTTGAGTAAGGAAGAACGAGGAGTTTTCTAGATAAATTACATCAATTTGGCTTTTGCAAACCTCTTGCAAACATAGATGCAAAGAGCATATCGACCCACAAAGTGATGAAGTGTTAAGAAAGGGTAGAATGCCTATGGATGTTAACCATTATGGAGGATATATTGGATGGTTGTAAGAGGTCATTGGTCATGGTGCGGGCCAATGGTGTGACAAAGGACTAAATCGAGATTGGTGGCCTAGATAGGGGACATTTGTAGGGCTTGTAATGTACTTGAAAGATATGCATTGCATGGGCCAACTTGAAAATTACTTTGGATGTGGGTTGCAACATGATAATCCAACATATCCTACTATGCATACTATTTGAGTGCACCCTATTGGAAATGGACCTATTAAAAATGGATGTGTATCGAAAGTTTATTAGTACCGAAAGTTTCACGCATGGACTTAATGTTACATAGAAACAAATAATTCACAATATATCTTGCAAACATATTCCATCCATGCCCTAGATACTCTCTCTCTCTCTCTCTACCATTCCTCATGCTACAATGACATGGGCTCCTACATAGTAAAGTCTCTATCATACTCTTCTCTCTCTCTCTCTCTCTCTCTCTCTCTCTCTCCCTCATGCTACAATGACATGGGCTCCTACATAGTAAAGTCTCTATCATACCTCTCTCTCTCTCTCTCTCTCTCTCTCTCTCTCATGCTACAATGACATGGGCTCCTACATAGTAAAGTCTCTATCATACCTCTCTCTCTCTCTCTCTCTCATGCTACGATGACATGGGCTCCTACATAGTAAAGTCTCTATCATGATTCTCTCTCTCTCTCTCTCTCTCTCTCTCTCTCTCATGCTAGGATGACATGGGCTCCTACATAGTAAAGTCTCTATCATGCTTCTCTCTCTCTCTCTCTCTCTCCCTCTCCAATTCAAAGGAGTTTTACTCTTTGTCTCATGGTGTTCTTGAACGATGCCCTTTGAAGTAAAAGACAAATTGTATGTCAATTTTTTTTGTAAAACATGTCTTTAAATTCTCGTATTCAATTGATCGATCGTTCAAGAACACCATGAGACAATCAGTATCAAAGCATACCAGGTGAGGTGCTCAAATAAGTATCAAAGAATCTATTACATGCATTAACTTGTAAAGGATTGCCAATTTGGATCAACCATGGTCATTGTTTAGTTAATAACGTCATTTGTAACATGAAAAAGCTTGGTGATGGCAAATGCAACATGAAAGTGAAATATGAAATGTCTGGTCAATCTCATGCCTACCACATGCACATCCAAAAAAAAACACCCTTTGCCCTAGCTATGGTTCCATGTCCAATAGCTATTATTCTTTTAATGCCATTGCAAATGGGGCTCATGGCTAAGCTAGGCTGCAACTTCCAACTACGTACAAGCTACAATCAAACCCCCGGTCGACAAAAAATGCACAACAATAGAGTTTAGGAAAGATTGAGGAAGCTCTCTTGCACCGTACAATTGATTTAACTTTTCATGCATTCTGCGTTGTGCTCTCTGCTCCCTCCCTTTGCCGAGGTCGTCAGTAAGCCCGATGGGGTACATTATTGTATATATAGGTGGCCCCAACGAGCCCCTTGGGATATTGTTCTTGATCATCTTCTCACTCACAGATACTAACATTTGTATGTGAGTGGGTGTGTGTATACTCGTGCAAGCAGCTGCACACAGTCATAGTGCACGACTAGATTTGGGTAGCCCGCTACATGAGGGGTGGGTGCGTGTGTGTGTAAGGCCATTCTTCGGAATGGTGCTTATCATGGGGCACTTGGTCGATAACACGGATGAGTAGTGTCCTATGATAAGCATGGCACGTTGTAGTGGTAGTATAATGTCTATTGCCCGCAGAAGAGAAATAAGGATAAGACTGGTATGCCCCCATATACAAGCGCTGCTCCAGCGTAGATCGGGAACGGTGCAAAACCCAGTCCTATCTCACGATATCCCATGAAGAACTGTCCCAAAGCCACATGACTCCTAGTCCGCAATGTCTAGACATCCGCAAGACCGTAGGACCGCAATGTGCGGCTTATGCCGTAACAGGTACTAGTAGGTAACGCGACAATAATGGTATATTTATGATGATGTCACCTTCCCTTCCCTTTATCAAATGTAGGCATATGGTTGGTAACACGGTGATGGAGAAAAAGACATCGTGCGCACACTCACACACCGAGACAACTCAACACAGCACAAATAATTTACTTCAATTCCACCCCACACACACCACCACTCAATATCTCAATGAAAATTCTCCCCACAATCCCTATTCAAACTCCAAAAACCTCGACCTGCAAGCCCTTGCCTACACGCAGACACTTTAAGGTGAGTCGAGTTGATTAGCACTTGAAATCACACTTGATGATGAGAAAAATATACATGAAAAACCATCCGAAAATCCATCCCAAAAAAGCCTCTCTCGAACCATTGCAAAAGCTTCACCAAACTCCACTATGTTGGACTCTTTGGAGTAGCCCCAACCCTAATGGCACCGATACATGGTCACATAGTCTTGCAGAAAGCCACCCCTTCTTCCCTCAATTCCTTGCACACACATCCATGGAAATCTCAGAACTTCCATAGACTCTCCCAAGTGCAAAATTGAAGAGAAAAAGCTCTCGTTCACTTCTCCACACACTCGAAAACAGGACTCGAACAAGACGGGACTGCATACGACCACCTGTGGAAACCCTGCTTTATCCCTTACACAGAGAGGTGAAAGTGCTGAATCTTGGCTTCAAAAGTTCTCTTTTTTCCTGAACACTCATGGCACCGTGACTGATGTGGCAATTTAAAGCCTTTTCACACCATTTTTGGACATTTTTTGACCTTTTTAGCCCCAGTTTTGGCCAATTTTGACCCTTGAGGAATATTTTTTGCGAGAAAAATAACAAATGCAAACTCCAAAATCCACCAAAATTTTTAGGCTTGTTCCTTGATATCCAAAAATCATTGCCACATGCTCACATACCATTTTTGACCAGTTCTAGGGTGGTGCACGCATCATTGCGCAGATCAGGCACCGCAAATAGACAGTTATTGCATGTGCCAAACTTCTCGGGCGGTATGAGGGTTCCCACACCTCGCACTTGCATTATTTACATTCGAAAATTCTCAAACACATTCCCTAGAGCTAAAAGAAGCCACTTGTAACCATATCTAAGGCACGAACACCCTATCCGTGCACGTACGTGTGTCCGACTGCCGACACGCAAGCATGACTATTTACAATGTGCACGTGTCGCATCATTTTTGAAACTTGAAACCACATTGCAAATCTCCCAAATGCATGTATTTACATCTTTTTGTACATATGTCCATGCATATACCCACTATTATGTACATACCAAAAGTGGTTTATCATCATTGCCCAACCCCAAGTTGAGCATTTATGCTCAACACTCACATCAAATAGTGACATTAAACTGCAAAAGTGACCCCAAAGTTCCTCTTGGATCATATGGAAACTCATTCACTTGCATAACACCACCCATGTAGCCAAGCATGCCACTCACACCAAATGCAAAAGCACTTATTTTATTGCCAGAATGCCACCACCCACCTGGGTCCCAAGCATGATATGAATCACCTACAAGGTTGGTACATGCCATCTCATACCATAAGCTATCACAATCAGTTAAAACCATAGACACCTCAAAATGCATCTCATGAGTCAAGCTCATCCCATTAATAATCATAAATCTCACATCATCTTCCCGATGCATTGACTGTTCTTCATTTTCGGTGCAAAAGAGATCGTTGCTCCAAACACTAACAGGTCCCTTCCAAAATTGACAAAGCACCTCAATGACACTATCACTAGCACCTTCATCTTCCACATAATGCATTTTCCACTTGAAAACATGAAAACATGCATACAAATCCACAAAATACATAATAAACAAGTCTTCATCATGCCAAACTTCCCTCGGACTCACCAACTGCCAATCAAGGTCTTCACAGATAAAGGGATATGACCCAAACATGCATTGAGGCATGTGAAATGCATCCATCAAATCATCATGGAAGAAAAAAATCACTTTAACCTCCTTGTCTACCCCATCCTCAAGAAGTTTATACTTAACAACCGCAAGTCGCATATTGTCACAGATATCCCTTGGAGATGGCACTAGCATCAAACCTTTGCATACATAGAACTCATCTCTATCACCTTCATGACCTAATACCTTTGCAACACAACCACTAGAGGGTTTCCCAACCCCCATCTATGGTAAAGCACATGGACCCAAGGTCATATCAACTATCATATCATCATCCTCTCCTGCATCATCTTCACTTAGCGTGGAAACTCCATGACCATAGCCTATCACTTCATCTTTATTACAAGCATCCATGTATTGTTGTTGCAAAGCTCCTTCCCAAAATATATATTTCTCTTTGTGCAAGGCTACCATATCCTTCAATGGATCTAGCAACTCTATGTCATCTTTGAATACATCACTACACCACCTCTCATCAGCATCAGATGTATCCCCACCATCAGCTGTCTCATCCTCGTTGATTTCAGTCTCCTCATCTCCATTTTCCATTCTAGCAAGAAAAATTTCACATTTATTTATTGTGTCAACATTGTGCACCATAGGCACGTGTATGGTTTCCACAACATCTGCATTGACTTTGAGCGTATGGGCATTCGCACCAGTCTCCAAATTATTACCCTTGCCAACATGAGCATCTACAATCATGACTTTATGCACTTAAAGATTATCCACACTATCCATACCAGGTATTGACAAAGGGAACTTCATGCATGTGGCAACACAAAGCTTTTTTTCTTTTTGTAACCCTATCTTCAACGCTTCACACATGGAATTGGGCTCTTTCTCTTGTAATTTCTCTTAAGGACCGGCCACAATAGACTTGTGATATACCTGTATTCTTTGACTATTTGGAAAAGCGGAATAAAGTTACTCTTTAGACATGGCATCCACATGTAAATAGAGCATCTTTCCAAACTCTCCAAGCATCATCAAATCTTGACCAAAATTCTGCAACAGACTCGTGCTCTTGCATAAACAAACTAGTGACCTATTTCCATGCATCTTGGTGAGAAATCGCCTTCTTAAACTGCTTCAAAAAGCATCTATTAAACTTGTCCCAGTTCACTTTGTCATCCTGTGAGACAAGCCCTCATACCAATCTCTCGCATTCCCTCTGACCACCAACTTGATACTTGCAAGTTTTTGTGCTTCACTTGGAATTGCATGGCATAAACATGTCAAATCAAACTCATAAAAGGAAAGCCAATCCTCTACATCCTCAGATTCTGTGAAAATTGATGGTTGGAATGGAACCACCATCATGAAACTCCCTTCAGCATCCAAAATATGCATACATCACGACTCAAAATCTAAATTCTGGGTGCACAACTGGCAATTTTCCGCTCCCCAGTGGGATTGCCAAAGGATGATGGAGCAAAAGACACCATGAGCACACTCACACACCCAGAAAACTCAACACAACACAAGGAATTTACTTAAATTCCACCCCACACAAACCACCACTCAAGAGCTCAATGAACATTCTCCCCACAGTCCCTATTCAAACTCCAAACACCTCGACCTACAAGCGCTTGCCTGCCCGCAAACACTACAAGGTGAGTCGAGTTGATCAACACTTGAAATCAAACTTATGGTGACCAAAATATACAAGAAAACGATCAAAAACTCACAAACTCCATTTAAAAAATGCCTCTCTCAAACCGTTGCAAAAACTTCACCAAACTCCACTCAATTGAACTCTTTGGAGTAGCCCCAACCCTAATGGCACCGATACTGGGTCACATAGTCTTGCAGAAAGTCACCCCTTCTTCCCTCAATTCCTCGCACACACACATCTATGGAAACCTCAAAACTTCCATTGACTCTCGCAAGTGCAAAATTGAAGAGAAAAAGCTCTCATTCACTCCTCCAAACACTCGAAAACAGGACTCGAACAAAACGGGATTGCATACAACCACTTGTGGAAACCCTGCTTCCTCCCACACAAAGAGAGGTGAAAGTGCTGATTCTTGGCTTCAAAAGTTCTCCTTTTTCCTGAACACTCATGGCACCGTGAGTGATGTGGAAATTCAAAGCCTTTTCACACCATTTTTGGACATTCTTTGATCTTTTTAGCCCCAGTCTTGACCAATTTTGACCCCGGACGGGCATATTTCATGGTAACAATAGCAAAGGGACTCTAAAATCCACAAATTTTTTTAGACTTGGTCCTTGATACCCAAACATCATTGCCACATTTGCACATACCATTTTTGACCACTTCTATGGTGGTGCACGCATCATCGCAGATCAGGCATTGTAAATAGATAGTTATCGCATGTGCCAAACTTCTTGGCAGGGACGAGGGTGCCCACACCTCCTACTTGAATTATTTACATTACAAAAGCTCAAACACATTCCCTAGAGACAAAAGAATCCACTTGGAACCATATCTAAGACTCGGACACCTTGTCCATGCACGTACGTGTGCCTGCGACTGTCGACATGCAAGCATCACTATTTATAATGTGCACATGTCGCATCATTTTTGAAACTTGAAACCACTTTGAAAAACTCCCAAATGCGTGTATTTACATATTTCCATGCATATACCCTCTACTATGTACATACCAAAAGTAGTTTATCATCATACGACTAAGTTATGTTTGTATACAATTCCTATTCTCTTAGATTTGGGTGGCACTTTGTTGATAACGCAGCAAACTGGTGTTGTTCTCTAGTGCATGTTGTATTTTTTTCATATTGTAGTATTGGTCGGTAATGCGGCTTAATTTTTTTTAAAATCTATTTGGTTTGCATGGTATGCGGTTTGTATTGTTTTTGATGTGCATGATTCATGTGATACTTGGTCGGTAAAGCGGCTTGAGTATTTCTTGGATCATATTATCTTCCGCCTTAATTTGATTAACCTCTAAAATTTATGACATATCATCTAATCTCTCTCTATCTCTGCCTTCAAGAAAATAAAGATTCACACCATGCAATATCTCTTCTCTGTGTGTGTGTGTGTGTGTGTGTGTGTGTGTGTGTGTGTGTGTGTGTGTGTGTGTTTTATATTAAGAACCTGTAAAACAATGGAAAATGCTACATATAATTCACTCTATTTCTCTTTATGACTCTCTCAAAATATAAAATAATCCTCAAAAAATTATTCTTTGTTTCCTCAACATTAAGTAATTATAAAGATAATTTAAATACTACCTAGATCTCACTCTCTATCTCTAAATCAAATTAACAACCCTCAAAAGGCTACTCTTTGTTACTCTATTTTCAAGATTTCAAAATTATATGTAGTTGAACTCTCTATATCTCCCTCTATGAAAATATAAAACAATTCCAAAGATTACTTTTGTCTATCTTTAAAAATTTAAGAAACTACTCTAAATGCTTTCTAATATCCTCTCTCTCTCTCATAGACTCTCTCTCATTTTAGTGTAAATGGATAGCAATGTGATGTTTTGCTTGATGTACAGTTGATTATGTGGTTACTATTGTCCAACACTCTATTTTTGTTTTTATTCAAAAGATATGGATGTGTATTAAGTGTTTTGTGTTGTAATATTTCTTGAAGTAATATCAATGGTTTAGTTATTGTTTTTTAACTCTCATTTTAGTGTAATTGGATAGCAATGTGATGTTTTCTTGATGTACAATTAATTATTTGGTTTCTAATGTCTGACACTGTGTTTTTGTTTTTATTTCAAAATATATGGATGCATATTAAGTGTTTTGTGTTGTAATAGTTGTAGCTCTCACTATCTTTGCGACCACCATGCTTTCCACTGACGAGCAAAAAGTCATCTTGCTTGCGCTACACACAGAAGCAGCCATTATAGTATCACAAAATGCATATGAGGCCATAAGGAAAATCAATGAGTCTGATATCCTCAACCGGGACCTCATTGAGAAGATCTTGGAAAATACATTGCGTCGTCTCCGAAGAGAAGGCAATGCAAAATTGTGTGATAGATAGAAGCTAGCCGACTTTGACTATCAACATAGAACTCGCGCCATTTTGGGAAGTATGCGAGCAGCATTCGAGGATTTAAAAGATTTGGCACCAGCTTATGCTGATTTACGTCAACTGCAACTATGAGACGCAATATGCAATAAGCAGAAGGTGAAGACCAAGCGCATGAAGGCATTGAATGTAGAGTCACTTCCAAAAAGTGTTTGCACCCCCCAAGAAACATTTGTTGCATTGTCCGGGTAGCCAGATGTTACAGGGACACAGGCAATTATATGCACTATTTACAACTCCATGTGCGCATCCATCACACTACTTTTCCAAGTTCTTTTCGTAAGCGCTGCCCTCAAGACTTTGATTTTCTCTTTCACTTGTCCGTTCTGAGTGCTCTCCTAGTCATGAAGTCCCATACATGTACATGTAGTTATGACCGCGTCTTTGTTTCAAGAAGAGACTCAAAAGTGTAGAAGTGACTGCAAAATCTAGTCTCTGCAAGTAATTTTAACATAACTGACATGTGATTTCTAATACTCTCTATCTTTTGAGCATAAATCTCACAAGCTGGCGAGCAGTGTCGACAATAGAGGCGAACCGCTTGGTATCGTCACTTTTATACCAAACTTTTAATACAAGATTCAAACCATGTGTATTGCAGCTAGAAGGAAAAATATGCGGATACCATCGCTTCAAGATTTTGCTGGCATTCTTGCAGTCCTTTGCATTGTCCATCACAATTTGGACTACATATCTAGCACCCACTTCCTCTATCACAGAGGCAATTACATTAGCAATATAAATCCGAGACTTAATTAAACCATGTGAATCCACAACACGAATGAATGTTTCTCCTCTAGGCGAAACAATAATTAAAGTAATTAGTGGTTTTCTTTGTACTATAGTACATCCAAAAGGCTCTATATTGCTCTTTGCACATATCCTTTAATTTGAGCATGGAATTTCTCCAATAGATCATTTCACATAGCATAGTATGTGGGTGGTGAAAACCCTAATCCGAACTCACCAATTTTCTTCCATGCTCTCTTCCAATGCTCATTGTCCACCATCATCATAGCACTCCCTGAAAAGTAAATTGCTTCAGCAAGAGTGAGTTGTGCATCATCGAGTAGACTGTTATGTAAGCTTTCTTGCAATGAAGTTTGACGCATAAACACCTTTCCCAGGTCAAAATGGTGCTTCGATGAAGATGCATTGGGTAGATTTCTTTCTTGCTGCACATTGGGATTTGGAGTGCAAGTCGTCGATGCTTCCAGAGTTTGTTGATTGTAACCATAATGTTATGAAATCCTTGAAACAGTAGTAGTAGATGTGTAATGTTTATTTGATTCTTTCTTTTGAATTTCTTCCCTCAAGCAGTTTCATTGGGGTGGGTACATGTGCGACCCGTTTTTTGGGTCCACCTAGAAAATGTTCCCTTAGTCGAGGTGCCCCACCTGATTTTGTTGTATGGCATAGCTTACACGCCCAATCTATGACTCGATCACCGATGTTAATTGTATATTGCCACTCTATCACAGGTGTTTTTTTTTTTAATCGGAGAAAGCGAGCAGGCATATGCTGGAGCTGCTGGCGACTAAGCCCGGGAGGATGCAACCTGCTTTGATACCAATTGTTTGGAATTAGGGTTGCATGAAAACACACACAGCTTGGAAAAGATGAAGGAAGCTCAAGGCACACAACTGAGAGTGTATTACTTAGTATGCAATGGAAAGATAGATAGCCCTAGAGTGATCGGAAGTATATACAATGCACGGGGGAAAAAACCTCCTAAAGAGGAAAAAAATACCTTGGCGGTCCTAGTGTGTTCACACACATCACTACCACGTGTATATGGTAACATGAAGAGCTTGAAGCTTTCTGCAAGGACCATAAGTGTTTTAAGTGTGGGGAGCAAGGACATGGCTATCATTCTTGCCCCAAGAAAAATGCTTGCAATGAGACTCCTAGGGCTTCCACCATCGAAGCTCCAAAAGAGGATGCTCATTGCAAAGGATCATCTCTTTCCTATGCTTGGGGAAATGTAAGGGAGCATGATTCCTTCATCTTGTTTGACCCTGGCTCTACTCGCAACTTCATATCAACGAAGTTGGCCACCAAGTTGGGCATTCAAGCTTTCGAGATGGGAGACATTGTAACGGTTGACATAGCTTTTAAGGGATAGCCAGCCTCCGTTACTCCCTTGATTAGGAAGTTGAGGCTCCATGTCCAAAGCTATGCCGACAAAGAAGACTTTTTCTTCTCTCCTCTCCAACATGAGGATGCTATCCTAGGGACACCATGGTTCAACCGCATGGCTGCCAACATGAAGTTCCCTAAAAGGAGAATCTAGTTCACCTACAAGGGAAAGAACATGTATATAGATGCTAGTGAGTTTGGTCATACTATACCACTTGACCTGCTTTTGATAAATCAATGAAGAGCTCAGTTTCAACGTACATGATTTTTGTCAAAGAGTCCTAATGTTTCATCAAATGTAAATGGTAGGAATCAAGAAGAGTTAGACTTGTCTAATTTTCTAAAAGGATTCCAAGATGTATTCATCGATGATATCCCTATGGACTTACCTCCAAAATGAGGGGATGATGACCTTCGAATTGAGCTCCTACCAGGAAGCTCACTGCTTAACAAGCATCCTTATCGAGTTTCCCAAGCTCAATAAGAGGAGATCATGAGGCAAGTACAAGAATTGGTAGACAAAGGGATGGTGAGGCCTAGCTCCTCTCCCTTATGTTCTCCACTCCTTTTAGTGCAAAAAAAAGATGGTACATACCATATGTGTGTGGACTATAGAGCACTAAACCATATCACTATCAAAAATAGATTTCTTGTGCCTCGGGTAGAAGATCTCTTTGATAAGCTACAAGGCTCTACCTACTTCAGAAGGATTGACCTTAGAAGTGGTTATATTCACAAATAAGGATAGTGGATTAAGATATCCTAAAGACCGTGTTTCGTACAATATTTGGCCTTTATGAATATATAGTCATGTCTTTTGGCTTGACTAATGCAACAGCCACGTTCAATTGTCTAAATGGAGAAAATATTTAGAGCCTACCGCAAATTCACTGGAGTGTTCTTTGATGATATCATCATCTACTCCAAGTCTTTGGAGGAACAAAAGCAACATCTCCAAGTGATTTTTCAAGCATTGAGGGAGAACAAGCTTTTTCTCAACCAAAAGAAAAGAAATTTTTTCCTAAAAGAGATTCGATACTTAGGTCAGATTATCTCCAAGATGGTATCCGTATGGATCCATCAAAGTTAGAGGTAATAAAAGCATGGCTGAATCCAAGGAATCAACATGAGCTAAGAAGATTTATTGGTATGTGTGCATACTATAGACGCTTCATAGTAAAATTCTCTCAAATAAGAGGACCATTACATGACTTAACAAAGAAGAACATTAAGTATTTATGGATTGCTAAGGAGAAAAATGCTTTTGACAAGCTCAAAGAGAAGCTTACCTCCCAAATAGTCCTCATGCTTTCGGATTTCTCAAAGCTATTTGAGGTCCAATGTGATGCTTGTGGTGATTGCCTTGGAGCAGTCTTGCTTCAAGAAGGGCATGCCATAGCATATGAGAGCCGAAGGCTCAATATGGATGAACGCATCTTATGAATTTATGAGAAAGAGCTTTTAGTTGTTCTACATGCCCTAGACACATGGAAGCACTATCTACTGGGGACTCCATTCATTTTACGAACAGACCACCAAACTCTCAACTACTTCATGACACAAACCAAGATTTTCGACAAACAAATGAGGTAGCCAAATTTTCTTTCGCAATTTCATTTTCATATGTGCACGTATATCGCACGTGTCAATGCAAGGAACTTGCTGATACACTGTGTACGAGCCACAAATGGCTCCAAGCACACAACAAGCCTAAAATAGTAAGCTCAAAAATGGAGATGGTGTGTCACTCACCGCTCTATGCTTGCTGTCGTGGAGGATTCCTTGCGGCGAAGAAGAGGGAGACGCCACTACGCCACACTCAACCGCCTCGTCGCCGTCGTGTCGCCGCAATGCTCTCTCTCTCTCTCTCTCTCTCTCTCTCTCTCTCTCTCTCTCTCTCATACACACACACAAGAAAATGAAGAAGAAGAAGATGGAGATGGAGCAAGAGCACTCTTCAATTGCAGAAATGAGAGAATGAGTGAATTTTAGGTTTAGTTGACTTTTATATGAGCTCGCCCCATTCACATTTGGGCGCCCATGCTTAGCCAACCAATCCCCTAAATGTTCCAGTTAGAGTGCGCCTCTCATCAGCGATCACTCTTACCCTTTTTCTATTGGACCGACAAGCCAGTACCTGAATCTACCAAATAAATAATACGGCATCCGTCTTAGGTGATAGGAATGTGCTTGAGGGTTAACATGCCCCCCTTCCTGATGTAGATTCCGTCCTTGGGAGCTGTTGAGTTGAAGCTTGTTCTTCGAGGTGGAAGAGCATTCGAGATGAATGTCCTTAGCCTTCTTTAGTCACTACAAAATCAAACAACATTGTCACGGTAATTGCATTCTCATATACAATTAAAATCATCTGCAGTTTTAGGCATAAAAATTGATTGGTAGCAGAATTCTAAACCATTTGTGAGCAATAAACATTAAATTGCAATATAATCAAACGCATAAACAATTATAAAGGTAAAAAATTAAACAAGTCTGGGGTCGCTAATTTAACGGTCGAAAGGCACTAAAGATCGACTATTAATACCATGGGTAAGCTTCTTAATTTTCTCTAGTCAATTAAGTTGTTTAATCGCGAGAGCCAAGTAGTTCATGTCCAAGGGCTGACTAGAGGCTATACCTAGAAGACCTTGTAGTTAAGCTACGATAAAAGGGATTCTCATGAAATCATTGCCTGACTTATTTACTTTTCTTTGACCCCCAAAGTCTTTTCACATTGATTCAATTTTTATGTGTGTGCTTATTTTGTATGCCTTGGGTTTTATGCTTTCAAGGAAAAGTACCCACACTGGGAACCTCTAGGGCTCTAGTACCATAGGCGATACATGTGAGTGGATTACCAAATCAAGCTGAGGTTTCTCTTCCAGCTTAAGATTTTACATTGTGGCACTTTGATTTTTTGTTTGCTCATTTTCAGCATTTTAATTTTGTAACTTTGGGGGGTCATATAACATTGTTACGCTCCCCAGGCTCATCACACTAGTAAACTCCCTTTATAATACTTAAGCTAAAGGTCAATAGGTACCAAGCCCACTAGAAAGGCCTAGTACATTTCACACAATGCTGCCTAAATCGGATTAAGAACCTAAGTAACCATAGATTATTAGGAAGGTATTCCCCATGGTATTAAGAGAAGATCTCTAACACCTAGCTTGGTCAAACTAGCTTAATCGGACTGCTTGCTTTTTAAACCTAAACAAGTGATTATGACAAAAATTACATTGAATTTAATGTTTGATACTAAGCAAATGTGCTGAATATTATGCTACCAATCACAATTAAAGCAGACAAACATGGATGCAAAAAGATAAGGGGCAATGCTAATGGACAAGAAACACCTATTTGTGTTGATAATCGTGCTTGATTTGAAAAGTGGATGAGAGAAAGATTCTATGAAGGTCCAAATCCTAACCACAGCAACACATTCATGTACACACTAGGAAACACAAAGAATACCTTTAGGAGGCACATCAGTGGGAAAGGTACCAACACTTATTGAACACAATTGAAAAACATAAGGAACCCTAACCTAATTATTTGCACTCCCCCTAGAGAGTCAAGGAAATAGGATATTGTAGAGATTGAGGTAAAACCCTAAGGCTAAACCCCTATCCTCGTCGTCGAGAAAAACAAAGTCATCATCTGTGAGACCATATGTGCCATCTGTATAATCATGTAAATCTTCTTCATCATTAGAGGCACCAATGTTTACTAAGAAGGTCACTAGACGCCTATAGTCATCTTGGTCAAAAGAATAGGCTTGTGCAATGGGAGATACACTCTCTACTAAGTATGGATCAGCCGTGGTCAAGAGACGTATCAACCATTCTAACTCCTCGAAATTCATCTCACATGCTAGCGTACCTACCAAATCCCATTCATAGGCAAGCACCGGAAAGACCATGTGAAACATTTGTGAAAAGTAACAAGGGTACCTCTCACCCAAGGTAGGAGTGGATGACTCTAGCGTACTAGCCATATCTGTACACGCAAATAGATGATGGTTAGAGTGCAAATATTACAAGGGTCGTGTTCTTGTGCATAATGTGTTTTTATTATTTTGTGTTATGGCTCTTGCTCTTTTACTTTTTTATTTTGTTTTTGTGAGTATAAGGCTTTATATATATATTCCCTAAGAATGGAGACCCGGGGGGTTCACCTTACATAGTATGTAACCTATCACGTGAGTTCAACAGAAGGGTATTTAAATCCCTTAAAACTTACAGAAATAAATTTACATAAGAATATATTTTTAACAAATCTAAAAAAAAAATACAGAATTTAAAAGAAAAGGGTTCATTATATTTCCTAGAAAATTCACAAAATAGGGATTTTAGAAAAAGATCCTGAACGCACGTGATATAGTGGTCTTGAATATAGTGAACCCCCCAGGATTGGAGATTAAGAGGTCAAGGAGGAGGGTTGAGAGGGAAGCAAGTGAATGATGGATGTCAGCAAACACTCCCCCCTTCCTTGGATAGATCATACCTTTTGGAATGATGTCGTCACCTTTTGAAAGTAATTGTTCCAAGTTGTTATGGGTGAAGGTTTTAACCAATAGTTTTCGACCGTCCTGTGCATTTCATCTAGTTGTAAGGGTGGTAAGGTACTCTCCCATGATTTATTTGCAACATTGTTGTAGGTGGTGAACTTACAATGGGAGGTGCAAACTCTTTCTTGCTTGTATGGATATGTACAATGGTAAGGGGAGGTTGTGTTGAAGCTTCTATTTCTGTATAGGAACTACATGAAGAGCAAGAAGCTTCATTTGATTTCGTTGTTCCTGAGCTAGATGGAACAAATCATTATTTCTTTGGTACCCAAACTAGATCTGGAGCGGGTGTGTAGCATTCCGTGATTTTTTCCTTTCCGCGATCTTCAATTTGTTTTGGAGCTACAGGATTGAGCTCACATGGGTCCGGTGACAAGTAAGAGCACAATTTACGTTTTGGCACCCAGATTTGATCATTTCCTTCATAGTAGCCTTGGGCTTCCAATAGTTTTTTAGGAATCCAACGCAACGTTTCTTTACATTTCTTGGGGCGAATGGGACGTCTCTTACCAGGCTCTTGTCTTTTAGCACTGGCTATGATTGCTAAAGAAGCTTTAGGGACCCACTTGTATGTTTTCTTTGTTATATTGGGATGGGTCTTGTGTGTCTCAAGCTTTATTTCAACTACATCAATTGAAGCTCTAGAGAGTTGGGCTGTGGGTACATATGGTTCAACCTCTTGGACATGCAACGTTTTGGGTTTTATTTCCTTAAGAGGCAATATCTCAGGGACTATGGCTTGAGTGGCATGGCTAAGTGTTGGTTTCTGTGTTGATACACCCCGTGTCCCCCAATCAATAGTGCATTTGGTCGCTATCATCCACGTGCGTCCTAGGTTTATATTACCCTCCATAGTTCCAACAGGCACGACCAAAAAGTCTTGAGCTTCAACCCCATTTTCATAATTGATAGAAGTGTACCAGATTCCAAAAATCCGAAGTTTTTTTTCTTGTTGACACCCTTGACTTGGATAATACTCTCAGATAGAGGTGGCTTCCCTAACTGACACCACACCCTGTATGATAGCAGATTATATTTAGCACCCATGTCCAATAAGGCGTTATATAGCACTTTTCCATAGGTGTTGTTTAGCTCAATAGGGTATCGTAGAGGTGTGTCAGAGTCCAACCAATCCTCGTCAGTTTCAACGTGGAATACATGTGTGACTCCAAGATTAGCCTCTCGTTTTTGTCTTATGCGTTGTTGTGTTCTCCTTAGCCTTAGCTTGAGCTTGTATCTTCTTCAATTCTATTTGTGCCTTGGCTACCTCTTTTGTATGGATGGCACATAGCTCCTCTTGGCTTAAAAGATCATAGTATCTTTTAAATTTGCTCCCATTGAGGAATCCAATGGTTTCAACTCCATCAAGAGTCTCCACACAAATGGTTCCTTGTGGGGTGATCTCACATACTCTATATGGTCCTTTTCCCGCATATTTCAACTTTTTCTTTTTGTTACGCACTCCATACATAAGGACTTTATCACCAACATTGATATCTTTGTTCTTTAGATGACGGTCAAACCATTTCTTCCTCCTATCTTTCTCCAGAAGTGCATTTTGCACAGCTAATTGCCTCTCTTCATCTAGCCTTTCAAGGATATATAATCGCTCAACTAAGGGGTTACCATCCCAACCTTCTTGAGAAGCTACTCGAAGACTAGGAACGACAAACTCCCATGGCATAACCGCTTCTTGGCCATACACCATCTTAAATGGTGTGCAGTTAATGGCAACTTTGTACACAGTATGATAAGCCCATAGAGCTAATGTAAGCTTTAAATCCCAATCTGTGCGATGAGTTCCACCGTTTTGGTCAACATAGAGATTAAGGTCTTGTTGGTGCTCTCAGCTTGGCCATTTTCTTGTGGATAATAAGGTGTGGACTTATGGTGAGCTATCATAAAGTTGGTAGTGAGTTCTTTTATTACTCCATTTATAAAATGAGTACCATTGTCACTCACAATCTCAAAGGGACAACCAAATCTTGTAATAATGTTCTCAAAGAGAAACTTGGCAGTTAATTTTGCATCGGCCTTACGTGTCACCCTGGATTCCGCCCACTTTGTCACATAGTCAGTGGCAACGATAATATATCGATATTGAGTGCTATGAGCGGCCGGACTAATTGGGCCTACAAAGTCCAAACCCCATTTTTCAAATGGTTGAGTCACTTTAACAGGATGTAAGGGAATCATATCCTTTCGTTGTGTGATCTTGTAACATTGGCATTCATCACATCCTTTTGCAAAAAGTGATGCATCCTTGAATAAGGTTGGCCACCAATAGCTTGATTATAACACCTTTCTAGCTGTTAGTTCCCCTGAGAAATGTCCTCTAGCTATACCCATGTGGACTTCTTGCAGTATGTATAAATACTCATCGTCAGGAGCACAACATTTAAGAATATCATCCTTCCCTAGCTTGTAGAGAGTTCTTGCAATGAGAGAGTAAGGTTCACATTCTTTTAACAGTTTTCGAGCTATGTCTTTACGAAGATCTTTGGGTGGAAAACCATTAACTAGAAAGTTCACAATCTTCTCACTCCATTCAGGTATGGTTTCGATTAGGAATAAAGAAGTATCGGGCAACTCATCATCGACTCCAGTAGGGGCTTCACCATTGGGTATGCGAGACAAATGATCCGCCATGACATGTCTTTACTAGGTCTCACCACAACGGTAAAATCAAACTCAAGGGGAATTAAAAACCATCGTGTAATTCTTCCCATGGAAAAAAGTTTATTTACTAGATACAACAAGGCTTGATGATCAACATAGAACACAAACTTGTTGGCCAGAAGGTAGTAGCAAAATTTCTTCACTACATAAATCATACCTAAACCTTTTTGCTCTGTAGTGGTGTAGTTTCTCTCTGCATCATTCAATTGAGGACTTGCAAAGCTAACGGGGTAGTCCAGTTTATGTTCTCCAGGTTGAGCTAGAATCCACCCAATAGCAAAGTTCGATGCATCAATATGCACATAAAAAATTACATTCCAATCGGGCACTCGTAGAATAGGAGCACTAGTCAAGGTCTTTTTCAATGACTCATAAGCATGGTCACACTCCGCAGTCCATTGGAACTCAATAAGAAGCTTGTACAAAGGATGAGATATCTTGGCAAAGTTTAAAATAAACCGTCGATAATAACCAACATGGCCCATGAACCTTTGAACTCCTTTATAGTTTGTAGATGGTGGCAGTTAAGCAATGGCTTTAATTTTGCTCTCATCTATGGAAATCCCATTTTTGGACACTATATGCCCTAAAATGACTCCATGTTTAACCCAAAATTGGCATTTGAAAGGGTTTAAGGAGATGCGATACAATCTACTTCTCAAACACTTTTCGTAAGCATGATAGATATTCTTTCCAAGAGGAATAAACACAAAGGTCATCTAAGAAAGCTTCACAAATCTCCCTCAAATATTCTCTAAAAGCAGTGTTTATTAATCTTTGAAAGGTAGCAGGGGCATTGGTTAAGCCAAAAGCCATAACACGAAATGCGAACACTCCAAATTTGGTTATAAAGGTTGTTTTAGCTTGGTCCTCCAGCGCAATTGTGATTTGATTGTAGCCAGAGTACCCATCTAAAAAGCTATAAGCTTCCTTCCCTGCAACTCTTTCAAGCACATGTTCTGAATATGGCAAGGGGTAATGGTCCCTCCTAGTGGAGGCATTGACATTCTTGAGATCCACGCACACTCTGAGTTTCCCGTTATTTTTTGGCACAATCACTATTGGAGACACCTATTCTGAGTGCTCAATAGGGTATATGAATCCGCATTCCACAAGCTTTTCAATCTCTTCTTGAACGATTTTTGCATATTTAGGATTCATTGGGTAGGGTCTTTGCTAAACTGGTTTAGCCATGCTATTCATGGGGATTGTGTGTTGCACCACGGAAGGTGGAACACCTTTCATATCATGATATGTCCAGGTAAATATATCCCTGAATTACTTGAGAAGTTCTTTAAGTACACACTCCTCAGTCTCTGTCAGATCTTGGGCAATGAAAACAGGTTTAGACTCTTCTCTTGGGTCTGCTAACTCTATTTCCTTAACTATCGTTGGACCGTCATAGACTCCATTGCTCCCATCGATAGGTTTTCTTTGAGCCTTTGTATACACAACCTTACGTTCCTCCGTGGTGTAGGATTTGAAATGTTCAGGTGTTGCAGGGTGTAAGTCTGTGGGGTCCTGTTGTTCTCTAGACTGTGATTCACTTCCAATTCCTTTTGTTGTTGAGCTAACTCTCGATTTTGCCGTCTCCTTACGGTATAGCTCAACTTTGGCTTCTTTGTAGTCTCTAGTGGTGCGATGTCAATGGGTTGTGGGCTACACCACATAACGCTACACCACATAACACTTTGAAGGTATTCACCTGAGTTATCTACCAACTTCCGATGAGCATCACATGCCCCTATATAATTAAGCCATTCTGCGGTAGATTTCTTTTCATTTATTATAGCACACACATTTTCTCGATATCGTCGCCTCTTATATCTCTTACTCTTCTTGTTTAATTCTTGATTACGGCCAATCTCTAGTGAAGAGTCACTAGATGAATCGCTTCTTGTGTCTTCTGCTCCCTTGGATAGATTGTCATCTGGAGTACCACTGGGCCCTGAATGGTTTGTCCCCACATTTGCACTAAGATTTAACTCAGATTTTTTGTCCTCAAAGTCAATTTCAATTGATGATTCTCACCCCAAATCGTGTGGGCTATAGTCTTGTTCGCAAACTACCAATGCTAGATGTGTCCATCATACACAAGGATTTCTCCCCCAATGGAAATTTTGTTTTGTGGGTGCTTAAGGACACAAGTAAACTCATATTCTTAGCCACCATCCCTCAAACAGCCCATGTAATTATTTTGGTGAAAAAATCACTTGCAATTACCACTATTGGCATTGGTTTTCACGGCAAGGTCATGAGACGCGTAGCATTTAGTCAGGCCATGGGGTTTGGCACTGCCCAAGCTATAGCTACCTCTGTGCTTACATCCATCATACCCAATGCTCCAAAATGTCGTAGAGAGACCACAAAGTTCCTCCTATGAAAAGATAGTTAAGTTGTATGACAAGCTTTATAAATGAAAATTATCTCTCTTGTCCATGATCTTTTGCAAAGTTCAATTTACTGATTTGATCATGTTCAATGACCATGCAATTTGTGAAAACTTTATCATTTGTGATTTGTATTAACTATTTGAATGTTAATTTTGTACATTGAAAAAAAAAATTCATAAGATTGTTATATAAATTAAGATTATGTACTAGAGGTTCCTTGTGTTGCTAGAATCTGGATAATTGGGCCAAATTGGATGTGTCCACAAGGCAGCGAGAAAAATCCTTGCAAGCCTTCTATCTGTCCAATCCTCAGTGCCTTGTGGACACATCTAATTTGTCCCAAATAGCCATATTCTGGCAAATACAAGGAAAAGTTTGTACCTAATGGACAATATCAAGCTAGTCAAGATTTTTTTTTTAGCCTTAGTTGCCATCATCTAAGATATGCAAGCCATCTGGAGAACCTTTTGTACAGTTGATTATCATCTCACCTTCAACCATTTAACAAAGTAAATATAGACAAATATAGGCCTTAAGTTTACATAGAGTATCAAAAAGAGATGTGATTGTATTTATCGCAAAGTGAAAATACATTAAGTTCCCAAGAACTTGAATCCAGTACAAGGGTTCCAAAGAAATCTTGTTTCCAATACAAAATGATTAGTTACAAAAAAGAGGTTTTGATGTCAGAAAGTATCACTGAGGCCTTAAGCGACGTGCTAGTTGCATGTCCTTGGCCGCCATGATTGTTACACGCTTGGAATGGAAAACATATAAGAACGTGTCCTCAAAGAGACTGACCAAAGAAGCCTTTGTAGCCTTCCGAATTGATTTGACGACAACTTTAGACATCCAAAGATCTATGCTATAGCTTTGTAGAACCTCCTTATATGTCTGTGCAAATGGTGTTTTCCTGATAAGCAAGTCCGTTGTCTTGTGGTGTTAATGCCGGATTTCAACAAGCGCTTTATAGAAGCATCATGCTCTTTGAGGTCGGTGTTGTGGGGGGGAGCCTCTAAGCTCCTTGTGGCCATGCTCTTTGCGGCTTCTTGTGGAATTTTGAATTGCGATGGCACTTGGGAGGTGGCTTGAGGGCGTATTCATCCAGATCATAATCTTTATCATCACTATTTTGCTCATCATTGTTGGGTTGATCAAAAGGCATGGCACCCATTCCCATGGGCAGTGACTTGCAGGTCACATTTTGGTGACCTGGGTCGGATGGCATCATGCCCATCCCTCCTGGAAATGTCTTTTTGTCCACCCTATGATTCACTGGATGTCCTCCCCTTCCCACGGAGAATGTTATTGGATGTGTCCATCTTTGTGCGTTTAGGGTTAGCTAGCTCTTCTAGTTTTCGATTTGCATGCATCTTCTGCCTTCTGCGCACCTCATTGGTCTTGGATTCTTATGTGTAGTTTGTTTCATCCTTGCCATCTAGAAAGTGTGTTTGGGGGCTTCTCAGAGCTTGTGGTATTCGGTGAGGGAGGGAGTGTTTTTTGTTTTTGATGGAGGGTTTTTCCCTCTTTATATAGGGTGGTCATATAAGGGTGGGTTCACACGATGGAAAAGAGCCGCTAAAAGCACGATAAAATAATCTTTTGAATTATAAAACCACACAAAAGTAGAGAACTAATCAAGCAAAATGTATACTTGTAAAATTGCATAAACAATCAAACAATGAAAACACTCAATCCAAAAGAAAGAGAGGGTTGTGACATAAAAAAATATGCTGTAATGATCAGATTACGGGGATAACATGTGCATCCAAGTGCAATGGATTTTCCATTATCATGAGATTCTAAGTACATCTACTGTCTCCTCACCAAAAATGTTCCCACCCTAGTCCTTTGATGCTCGCCACACTCCAATGCCAGCCAAACCTTCATCTTGTAGGTTATCATAAGATATATGCATTGCTTATAGCATATTTAAGGGTATCAGTGGTGGAATTTCATCCCCCTCAGGTGTTACCCAGGTTGTCCCCATGTTTCCCCAAGTGTCTATGGTTGCTGCTAGGTGGACCCAATCCACATTGTCCAACTCAGTCATCCCAGGCAGTACGTCCATATAAGGAGAATCTTCCCCAACATCAGTGTCCGCTTTACACGTGTAACAATACTGCAATGGGGCCGAGTGAATTGTGGTGTCAGATCTATGATCAATTATAAACTTGTTTCCTAGAGGATGTGCTCAACCAGTGACGAGATCCACTCGAATGAAAAAATCTTGGAACTGCAAGTAGACATGGTTTTTAGACCAGTCATGCACCATTTTTGCTTCCCTCATGAAAGGACGTCCTAAGATCATCTCCGATGCCATAGTGTGTTTGGAGAAATCCATAACAATGAAGGTAATCCTTATTTTATGTCCAAAGACCTTGATCTTGAGATATTCTAGCATCCCAATAGGTTTAACAATAGACCTATTGGCCATCTTCACTACTATGGTTGTGGTCGCAAGGTGAGGTCTTCTTATAGTTTCCCAACAATTTTTAGTCACAATGCTAACCCCAGCTCCACCATCAAGGATTCCCTTCACAGTTAATCCCTTAGTAGTGATTGGTATGGTCACATTGGCTTCATCACCCTCAAAGTAATGTCCCAACTTGTTAACAGGTATTTCTATAACAAGGTTCTCATCTAGGTTGGGTTTTGGATCTAAGTGTTCCTCCTCTATTGGCATCTCCCCAGCTCCATCCATCTCGGCAAATTGTGGTAGCCCAAACTTTAGTTCTCCATTGAGGAAGGCTTGAAGAGCTGAGACTAGCTCAGGATCTTTATAGTTTTTGGACATGATGGTGGTTCTAACTTTTGAAGACATGAAATCCATCAATTTGGCAATGTTTAACGGCACCTTTTGGGCTTTAGTCCCTTGACGTGGGAAAGATAGGATCTCCATTTCTTCGATAGGATCAAGTAGTCCCTCTGTAAACATTCTTTCCATCAAGAAGTGAGTATGCCCACTTTCCCATGACTTTAAGTCACTTTCTTCTTGGATGACGCTAGGTATGGCTAAGGGTCTATGGACTTGTGAGGTTGTTGTGTGTAGGGAACACGGTGTCTGTAATCTGGATCTACCTACGTGCTGGTTATAGATCCCTTGGGTATCTTCTACCAAACTCCTTAATTGCTTGACTCGCTCAATCTCCTCTATAGGGTTTGGATAAGTTCCTATCTTCTTCTTGGATCCTAGCCATTGTGGCTCATGAAGATCTTCCTTGTTGGTTTCTATCTTAGTGGTCGTTTTGGTCTCCATGGTTTCACCTGAATCCGAATCCTCTTCAGTGTCGTTCATATATACGGGGTCGTCACCAGTCCCTATGTTGGTCTTTCAACTAGGGTCTGACTTCGCTGCTTTTTGGGATCTCTTCCTTCGTGTTTTCTTCTTTTTCTGAGATTGGGCAATTGATGTCGTGTCTCTTTCCTCAAGAATATAATTTTGTTTTTGGAGCACGATCGTGTGAGTAGGTTTACTGGTACCACGGTGTACTTTGTGATGGCTCCTCGGTAACTTCAATCAAGTTTAATGGCGTGATCTTTGGTGCATTTGGATTATTTGGACATTGTTCAATCAAATGATCTATGCCACATCGATTACACATGAGTATCGGCATTTTAGACGTGCTCGCTTGATTGGTTTGCATTAGCGTGGCGTTCTTTTGTAGCCTAATAGGACACTCGGCTACACGATGTTGACCTCCACGCTCATAGCATTGAAGAGGTTGTCTCTTAGCAGTGTAATTGATATTTTGGCCTCTTGCCGCAAGAGCAGCTACTTGATATACAGGTTTGACTCGTCCCCAATAGTCCTCCGTGTAGTATTGTGGACTTTCTTCGAGCACATCCATCCCATAGGAAATATTAGGATCTATATATTCCTCACACCCTTCCAAACAAGAAATACATGACTCACAACCTACTTGATTCATAGAAGTGATTCTCGGATGTGGTGATTGCGTTCCTAGCACTGGAGGTGATAAAGGTGTTGTTTGAACAACATTTTGGGCCCTAGGAACCATGTGTTGTGCTGTTTGTTCAAGAGGTGGGGCCGGCATCAATGCAGGCACTCGAGGTGTGTCTGTCTATGCTAAGGTTGGTCTATTGGCCATCGCGCGCTTAAATACTATGCAATCCTTAGCTTGATGACCATACCTGCCACAGGCATTGCAGTTCCCATTGAATTTTAATCTAAAAGTAGGGCATTCACTGGTACTATGCGGTCCATAGCATACTGAGCACCATTGTTGCTCCCTTCTTGGATACATATGATTATTTTGCGGAGCATGATTATCTCTAAGACTCTCTTGAATAGCCTTGGTGAGATCTGCTAAAGTCATCTCAGATATCTTTGGCTCCTTAGCAATAGGCTTTAAGGTAATTGGCTGATGCCCTGATGCTTGCGAGCTAATAAATTTAGTCTCAACAGACACTCTTTCTCCTTGAATCATTAAATTATCCTCTAATTGGATTGCATTGGTGGTGACTGCTTCCCAAGTGGTGATACCTCTAATGACTAGGCCATTGTAGATATCCTCATTTCGTAACCCCTTAATGAATCTATCAAGCAATTGATTATTATTTAAGCGCTCATTTGGATTAGAACGAGAATTCAAATGCTTCAAGCGACTAATAAAGTCTCTCGCTGACTCTCCTTCCTCTCGTTGGTCTTTCTGGAGCTGAGAGGCTACACCCCAAAGTACTCCCTCTACAGTCTCTTAAGAGTAGGGTAAATCCATTTTTCTTCCACCCTTAGGGTTTTATAACAATCCCCTGCTTTCCCACTTAAGGTTAGGCTTAAAGCATTACTCTTATGTAGGTCATTGTGTTCTCCTAGAGAATCACATATTTGTTCAAACACTTCGATATGCTTTCTCACATCCCCATCTCCACTAAGTTTTTGTGTGAGCTTGGCTATTTGTAGTGCCTTACTTCTAGGCTCTCTATCAGACGTGGTACGCATATTCTCAGCAATAGATCGACCAATAGCTTGAGCAAATGTTGCCAAGTCACCTAAGTGAGCAGGAACCGTGGGTGGAGGTGCTCGAGAGACTACATGTGGAGTAGGTATTGACATTGGGCTTGGCGCATAGGAAGTCCTTGGGTTCCACGTTGGGTACAATGTTGTGCCATGTGGTGGTCCAAAGTTCATATGTGTGGCCCTAGGCATAGCAGACATCGGATGTGACATGCTAATGCTAGCCGGTGTGAGTGGGATGGAAACACACAGAACGCCTCTATAACGACCCGACACACACTCTTGGGAAGATACACACACACACTAGGGGGCACCACTCGGCTTACACAACACACCTGGCCGAGACAGGGAACACACCTATGGAGTGAGAGGAGAGAGACTATCCACTTGCACACTCCACACAGAGAGATACACACACACACACACCCAAAAAAATCAGCTCAAAAGAGGAGAGTTTCTGATGTCTAGATACAAATGATCTTGGGCCAACACCAATGGGGCAAATAGCTCACACAATATGGGTAAAATAAGCCAGATACAATCACAAACTGGAGCAAAAACTTCGCTCATAGGAGAAGCTTACACAGCCAAAACAGCACAAAAAGAGGGAGGAATTTGGCAAAATGGACAGCGCCATCGTGTCCGGAACGGCCCAAAACCCCAGTCTACAATGTCAAAGTGCTCAAATCCGACCTCGGATGAGCAGTTTACGGCCAAAACAAGCTCCAAAAACCCCAAAAACACACCTGCGGCTGTTCCTCCTCTCTTCTCCACGTTTTCTCTGGTCTTCTATCAGTTTTTTCAGTTCCCACACTTAGCTTTACTACTTGGGCACCCGTGGCCTTTTAGATGACCTCAAACGGACCCCGAACATGCCAAAAACTGACCTCGCAGTGCATAGTTGTCACCCTGCTGCATCCATCCGCACACCTGTCACTCAGCTTTTTCCAATAATGCATCCTGCCACCACGTGGAGTGGCCCCAAAAAGTGGTCCTCATGATGACCTCTCTGCATAATTCACACAAGAAAACACCCACGTCGTGTCCATACTTCTCCGCGTGCAAGTATTGACCTCGTTCGACCTCCTGACGCCACTCGATGCCATCTGACGCACCTGCTTACCTCATGTCGTCGGCCCACGGATAGCTTCCTCGAGAAGTTTTATGCGCTACCAACTCCTCCTTATTGTAGAAAAAACATAGTGGTACTGGTAATAGTGAAAATCAATGCACTATGTACACCCTGTTCTACATGTACACATGTGGGCCCCACGTAACCACCTGGCTCTAAAAAATGGGCAATTCTTTATTTGATGCACCATGCATGGGTATGTACATATGCACAATCCCTTGCTCCAAAAAACTCCTGACATAATTTGCCCATCCCCTAGCCTGCTAGAGCATTCATGCTCAGCAGCAGCAAAAAGAGATATTCATTCCACCTGGACCCCACACAAAACCACTTGGCATTCCCTGCATCAAACACTTAATCAAGGTTCCACCTAGTTCCCAAGGAAAACCTGTAGAGATGCCATATATCAACCTTGCATCAAGAAAAACATCAATTACTTTGGCATAAACTTGCATGTGGAAATATCTCTCCTTCTCCATAGCTGAGAGGTCTCCACTGATCATTTGTGTCATCAATTCCTGCTTCTTTGACAACTCAACCTTGGTTTTCATCAGCCCTTCAATCACTTCATAAGGCCCTTCACTTTCATCTTCAACCTCATTCGCAAATGCAACTAAACCAAACTCTTGGATTTCTTTGTCCATCAAAAGAAATGCAACATCAACATCCTCATCACTGCTGGTAGTGTTATCACTGTCCTCATCTGTCACTCTAGAATAGTCTTCATCACTAGACTCACCCTCATCTTCATAAATCTCCTCCAATCGTTTCCTTGTGTCCATATTATAAAGCTTCTTGGCACCTGTCTTTCCATAGAGGCTAATAGTACCACGTTGCCAATCTTGAACAGCTCCCACTGCACGTAACCATGGTTTGCCCAGTATAATAGGATATGCTCCCAACCCTGCTGGCATCACATGAAAATCAACCACTGCCTTTGCATCATATGCCTCCACTTCCAAGCTCTTTACAACACCCAAGCATTTTACTTTTTGATGGTTTGCCAATTTGATCCGAAAACCTGACACCCCAGCCACTGTGAGACCCATCTTCTCAACGTATGAGTGTGTTATGACGCATATTTGGGCTCCGCCATCCACATAACCTTGTCCCAAATTTTTCCTTTTATGCCACACATCTACTATTGGAAAAATGTCTGGTAGCTCATCCATTGCCAACACTTTTACTGAACCTCTCTCTGGCTCTTTCTCCATTGGGTTAACCATCCTCTTCCACTGTCGCTTTAGCTTAGGCACCATCTTTATAAGCTGCCCAAAAGTAACATCTGCCTTCCTGCTCGTCAGATCCTCCTTCAAGTCATAGCTTAATTTCCCATCCCCTAGTGGAAAATCTGAAACATGAAACTTTCGACGAGCTCTCCTTTTCCTCTTGGCCTTGACATCCTCGCCTTCATGGCTCTTTCCTTTCTTCTTACTAGGACCTGGGGCACTTCTTCCTTCCTTATCCTCTGTGGTCCTCTTCCCAATAGGCATCACTAATGTATCCTCTAGCTTTGATGCCTTCTCCAAGGTGACCACACTTAGCACTTTTGTCTTTCCCTTTTCCTCCTGGGTCAGTCCACTGGTTCCTTCGTCTCCCTTAATTTTGATGCCATAATCATTTGACCTAGTTAGCACCTGTCTTGGCAATGGATACATGTCTCCCCCCATCCTTGGTGTCTTATCACATTGCGGGCTGATGTGACCCAACTCTCCACAATTATAACATGTGGGTGTCTGCCTCCAAAACCTACCATTGCTTTGTCCAACACCATTCCTAGGCCTTTCTTCACCTCCTGGCTGATTTGCAAACCTCCATTATTTCCCACTTGACCTAGCATGTTTAGGCTAAGATTCTTCATCAAATCTACCACTTGCCTCATGTCTTGCCTTAGCCCATCATCTTGCACCGATGTAGTGACCACTGTTGACATAACCTGAGGAGTAACAAGAACCACTGGTTCATGATGAACCCCTGGCATACGACCTTGTGAAGAATCCATAGGCTGAAATTCAGACCTCATGGGCAAAGACTCTACTCCTAGCTGACTCATTTTCCTCAGCTTCCACTCTTTGTTCCTTGCTACCTCTAGTGCATCTTCATATGTCCTAGGCTCCTTTAGCTCCGCTCTCCAACGTATATTCTCCCAAAGACCAGCCAAGAACCTGTCCTTCTTCATCATGTCACGCAGGGGTACTTGTGGTGCTAAGGCCTCGCACATTCGCTCCCATGCCAATGAAAAGTTTCGTATGTACGCATCTACTGGCTCACCTTCCTTTTGCACCAAACCTTGTACTTATTGCCACACTTTGTCAGGATCTTCTATCTTCACAAACTCCACTTCCAATCCATGCCTTAGATTTTCCCAACTCAATCTTACAGATGGATCAGCCACACGCAACTCCTCTTCAAATGCTTTGGACCAAACTCGTGCATCACTCTTCAAACAAATTTGGAGAAGACGAAACATCTGCGCAGGGTCATGAATCTGGTTGCTAATGCAGGAAACCTCTATCTTTTCTAGAAAGTCTACAACATCTTCATCACTTCTTCCATGAAACTCCGGATAAGAGAAAGCCATGGCTACCCAAGTTTCAATGCTTTGAGAACCCCTTTGAACACACGTGCAAGAACCCAAAACTTTTTTTTTTCGACACACCATAGGGCCCACAGGGGGAGGTGCTTATCCCTTCCAAATATTAGCCATGTTACATGGTCGGGCAAGGGCCGCGTACCATCGGGCAAGAGCCACGCGTAGGCATCACCATGGCCACCTAATTGATGCACCACATGCTGGGAACGACGGAGAGAACTCGTAGCAACCAGCTAGGAACCTCCTCCTCGGGTGACCCACCCCAGGAGGAGGATGCACTCGAGTGTCCAAGGGCAAGAGCCCTAGCAACGTGAACACCAGGTGAGCACAAGGTGTCCCTCTAGAGTGTGACCCAACGGGGGATTTGAACCCACAACCCATAGGTTGAGAGGCCAAAGCCTTACCGTTAGACCAACTCTTTGGGGACAAGAACCCAAAACTTTTACTGACTCAATTCCCAGAAACTTCAATGGAGCTCAACTTTAGATAAGGACAAACACATGCACATCAAATGAGTTTTCATAGTTGATCATCGGAATTAGAATAGGCAAAGGACATTCCAAGATCTCTCGTAATCTTCTTGGCCCGAACATAAAGACTATGCGCTGCTGGAAAAAAATCTTCCTGGACACATGAACATTTATCTGGATTCTTTGAGTTAAATGAAATGGAGTGAATTGAGGGCCATTTTGATCATCCATTAAAGCCAACCATGCAGCTCCCAAGAAGGCACACCTGACTTATCCTCTGATTTTGCCAAAATTTCAGCAGCATCACAGCATAAATGGCTCAAAAGACCAAAAAACCAGCCATTACAACTCGAAAAAAATTTGGCAGAGTTTCCCCAGAAGTAGAGGGAACCCAAAATATAGACTATATATGTATCCATAAACTGCCAACAATAGAACCCGAGCATCAATTAGGAATCACTAGTACATAGCCTATGGCGAGGTCACGAAAAGGGTGCTCCAGCTACCTGTATCACCGAAAGGATCTCCACATTTGAGAATCCCCCGGCTCAATAAAACCTCACGCTATCGACCTTCACACGAAGGCTCATGCAAATCGCGTATAGTCAAGTCTCAGAAATGACTATCTTCTAGAACAAGTCTCAGAAATGGCTGGGACTGCCAAATAAAACCATATATGGCTCCACAAAGGCGTACCATGGCAGTTTCCACAAGTAACGTACAATCCAACAGACAATGCGCTCAAACAGGCGCCAAGTGATGCATACCCACAACAATTGCAAGTGACACCAATGCTAGTTTATCACTGTACTCCAACTACCTGTACCTGTGTGAATCACATGTACGTGTACCTGTCCCTGTAACCTGTAACCTGTAATCCCGAAGCTCGAACCTTGAAGCTCGAAGCAGAAGGTACTCGAAGAAGATCCTCCGTGGGGGCGCCAAAAGAATGTGAGTGGGATGGAAACACACAGAACGCCTCTATAACGACCCGACACACACTCTTGGGAAGATACACACACACACTAGGGGGCACCACTCGGCTTACACAACACACTTGGCCGAGACAGGGAACACACCTATGGAGTGAGAGGAGAGAGACTATCCACTTGCACACTCCACACAGAGAGATACACACACACACACACCCAAAAAACTCAGCTCAAAAAGGAGAGTTTCTGATGTCTAGATACAAATGGGCTTGGGTCAACACCAATGGGGCAAATAGCTCACACAATATGGGTAAAATAAGCCAAATACAATCACAAACTGGAGCAAAAACTTTGCTCATAGGAGAAACTTACACAGCCAAAACAGCAGAAAAAGAGGGAGGAATTTGGCAAAATGGACAGCGCCATCGCGTCCGGAACGGCCCAAAACCCCATTCTACAATGTCAAAGTGCTCAAATCCGACCTCGGATGAGCAGTTTACGGCCAAAACAAGCTCCAAAAACCCCAAAAACACACCTGCGGCTGTTCCTCCTCTCTTCTCCACGTTTTTTCTGGACTTCTCTCAGTTTTTTCAGTTCCCACACTTAGCTTTATTACTTGGGCACCCTTGGACTTTTAGATGACCTCAAACGGACCCCGAACATGCCAAAAACTGACCTCGCAGTGCATAGTTGTCACCCTGCTGCATCCATCCGCACACCTGGCACTCAGCTTTTTCCAATAATGCATCTTGCCACCACATGGAGTGGCCCCAAAAAGTGGTCCTCATGATGACCTTTCTGCATAATTCACACAAGAAAACACCCACGTCGTGTCCATACTTCTCCACGTGCAAGTATTGACCCCGTTCGACCTCCTGACGCCACTCGATGCCATTTGACGCACCTGCTTACCTCATGTCGTCGGCCCGCGGATAGCTTCCTCGAGAAGTTTTACGCGCTACCAACTCCTCCTTATTGTAGAAAAAACACAGTGGTACTGGTAATAGTGAAAATCGATGCACTATGTACACCCTGTCCTACCTGTACACATGTGGGCCCCACGTAACCACCTGGCTCTGAAAAATGGGCAATTCTTTATTTGATGCACCATGCATGGGTATGTACATATGCGCAATCCCTTGCTCCAAAAAACTCCTGACACCGGTAGGGTCGCATGGAAATAAGAACTTGGGTGTTGTGGTTGTGGAGCATAGGTAGTTGAAACAATGAGAGGGGTAGGAACTACATGAGTGCGATGATCCATAGGTGCATACGATTGGTACACACTTGTAGGTACTGTTGCAGGCATTGAGCTACCATGTAGCGGTGCTTTACTAACAAATGCGGTCCATGGCGTGTTTCTTGGCATTCCCATCATTGGACTAGGCATGGTAGCTGTGGTGTCATCAAGAGAAAGATGAGCTAGACTTGGAAAGGTAAAGCTATCACTTGTGGGCTCAGATTGCACTGAGACCCCTGGCAAAACAACATATGGAGGATCCATCAGACTTACCAAGGGAGTCTCCATTTGTGATAAGGTCGGTTGTTTAGCCTTCCCTGTATCCAAGAATCTCATGAGACCTGTTTAAGGCATGTGGATCCCCTTGTTCTGTCTCTGTAACTCAATCACCCTATGGATGACCTCACAAACTCTTTGTTGTTGATCCTCCACACTAGTAGCACCCATTGTGGATTGTAGGACATCTAACCAACCCACATGATAGGTGTGACCTGTGTAGGTCGGCCAGAGTTTCCGTTTGTAGTTCGTACTCCCAGTTCTCAGTTAAGAATGCTCCTTCTAGAATTGAGGTGCTAGGAGTGTCCTTTGAGCTAGATGCAATGTTGCTTTCTAGGGGTTGGCCCTTAGCGGTTGCTAAGTCAGGAGCACTCGATTGCTCTCCTAGCAAAGATATTGACATAGGAGCTTTTGATTTTAACTCTCTTCGTTGATCTGCCTTGCGTAAGCTCTCGATTTCCTTTTCCCTTGCTGCAAGAATATACCGCTCAACCTCTTGCACTTCAGCAAGGCTTCTACCATCGGGTAATATGAACTTAGAGGAAAATAACTCTAAAGAGTCAGGAGTTGCAGTGACTGAAGTATTCACATGCACATTCTCTAAGGGCATAGGGTCTACGTTGGTCATGAATGGAGAATTTACTTCCCCACCCCCCTCATTTACATCATTAGTTCCATGTTCGGAGCGAGTGGCTCTGTAAAGGTTTCCTTCAAGCGGCTAAGCACGCTAGGCCCGGATCGTGGGTCCATGGCATGCATGTCTTGGCTTGATCTATCGAGATTAGGCATTGGAAAACCCTCCATGACGTCGTAGTCAAAGGAAGAGTCACTAGCCGCTATGTTCGGGTCTTGGTTTGTACTACCCCCGGGGGATTCACCATGGAAAACTTATTGCACCACGTAAGTGCAGGGGAGGGGGGTTTTCCTACAAGTTACATAAGCATATAAGTTAAGGGTAGGCCTCCAATAATTTATCTCCTAAGCTTAAAAATAAGGGAGGGGGTATCATATTTGGGGGGCGGTAAGAAAAAGGAAAAATGAGAGAAAATTTTTGTGTTTCAAAATCATGGCTTCCCAAAAGAGTCTTCCCTGAGAATTGTGAGTCAACAGCTGCTAAGATACATGCAAGAACCAACACTACTTTGTATCAATTGCTTGTTTTGTTATTAGAGTTCATTTGTTGAGGAATGAAAGCTATAAAGAGTTTGTATAGATGCAAATTTACACGGAGAACCTAACACGACTTTATAACCATGTTTTTTGAGTAATTTAGATGGGTCAAAGTCAAAATTGGACGAGTAGCTAGAGTGCAGACTGGACGGGCATATAGTTTGAAAGTCAAACTAAGACACATTGAGGGTACATCTGGTTATCAATAGAAGTGGATCTTTAGTACATTGCTAGTCACTATGCTACATGCTCTTTGACTAGTTTTACTTAGTTAGATCATGTGAGACCTAAATTTTATATGTAAGATAGGGGTATGATAGTTTTTTGCATTGACTTTAGTATAAGCGTAGAAAGGGGGATCATATTCCCTAATATGAGTCGTATATAGGGGTTTTATCAAAGTTGTCCGCTCGTAGGTGGCATCCTGTTTTGTATATAGAGTGAATCTCCTAGGGTACTACCTTGGGTCCGGGCCGAGGGCCCGGAACCTAAGGTAGGTGGATAATGAGAACTTGCATACGTCAAAATTCTCTCTAGTTGCTCCGTGCTAGCACATGACCAGAGCGCAGATGCATGTGTCTTTGACACCCTACAAGCATCGACGAATAACCTCGAAGGTTAACCGCTTACTTTTTTAGGCGTCCGTTTTTACTCGTTTTCTTTTTTATGTTTTTTAATGATCAATTTTTTGATTAAAGTGTGTGATAGCTCAAAACGAGTGTATCACTCAGAGGGTCGCGGTGTGCTTTACAGCACAATGTTCGGTCACTTGAAGCTCCGTTGGTCCTCAAAAAAGTCGATTTTTAGCTACGTGTGAAGCTAAAATACGTAATTTTAAAGGGCGACTGAGGCCTGAGCCTGAGCATGAGCTTAGGCTTGGGTTTGAGAGATATTCTTGATCCCGGTCCTACCTTTAAATTTTTTTTAAAAAATAATATATAGATATATATATAATTATTATTATTATTATTATTATTTTTTTTTTTTTTTTTGGGATAAGTTCGCCGCGGCCTGCGCGCAAGCACACACACACACTCTACCTACTTACAACTAATACACCTACTATTACACACTAACACGCTTCATTAGCTCTCACAGATCTACTTCCTACTTACTATACATTACATTAAACAAAACTAACAACCTTAATATTAATACCTTAGCACAGAGAAAACACAGTAACCTTTCAAAAATTCATTAACAAAGAAATACACAGTAGCAACACAAAATCCTTCTTCTCAACACACACACCTTCCTTTCCTACCTTTCCTACAATTGAAATTGCATTACAAAAGAAGCACAAAGTGCCATTCAAGCTTAGTGTATGGCATTCCCCGGCAGCGGTGCCAAAAATGTGCGCGTATATCGCACGTGTCAATGTAAGGAACTTGCCGATACACTGTGTGCGAGCCACAAATGGCTCCAAGCACACAACAAGCCTAAACTGGTAAGCTCAAAGATGGCGATGGTGTGTCACTCACCGCTCTACACTTGCTGTCGTGGAAGATTCCTCGCTGCAAGAAAGAGGGCGACGCCGCTACGCCGCGCTCAACTGCCTCGCCGTCATCGTGTCGCCGCAATGCTCTCTCTCTCTCTCTCTCTCTCTCTCTCTCTCTCTCTCTCTCTCTCTCTCTCTCGTGCGCGTGCATACACACACACACAAGGAGATGAAGAAGAAGAAGATGGAGATGTAGCAAGAGCACTCTTCAATTGCACAAATGAGAGAATGAGTGAATTTTAGGTTTAGTTGACTTTTATATGAGCTTGCCCCATTTACACTTGGGCGCCCATGCTTAGCCAACTAATCCCCCGAATGTTCCAGTTAGAGTGCGCCTCTCATCAGCGATCACTCTTACCCTTTTCCTATTGGACCGACAAGCCCGGTACCTTACTCTACCAAATAAATAATACGGTGTCCATCTTAGGTGATAGGAATGTGTGTGAGGGTCTTCCCATAGTTTCCCAACGATTGTTAGTCAGAATGCTAACCCCAATGCCACCATCAAGGATTCCCTTCACAGTTAATCCCTTAGTAGTGATTGGTATGGTCGCATTGGATTCATCACCCACAAAGTAATGTCCCAACTTGTTAACATCATATTGGTACTCACCTATGTCTCTATAGTAGACACCACATTAACTTTTGGTCGTCTATAGCTACTCACCATGATCTATCTTCTATGATAGATGAGTATGCTACTGACCCTAACTATAGAGACATAATGTCAGTCCTTGCTTTGGGGAGAAAGATGAACCATTCAGCTTGAAGGATGGTTATCTTCTCCACGGAAATAGGCTATGTGTTACCCACTCCCTTCATGAGAAATTCATGTATGAATCCCATGCTCCTCCCTATGCAGGACATAGAGGCATTCAACCTACTCTTCGAGGAGTAGAGACGTACTTCTAGTGGCCTACTGTGAAAGTTTACATACAAGAGTATGTTTCAAAATGTGTAGTATGCCAAAAGACCAAGTATGATAGAGGGAAGAAACATGGATTACTCCAGCCACCATTTCCTATCCCAAATTCAGCATGGGAGAGTATATCTATGGATTTCATCTTTGGATTACCCAAGTCTATCCATGGGAATACGAGAATATGGACAATAGTCGACACGTTAAGCAAGCAAGCACACTTTATTCCTATCAAAAAGACTATCAAGGCACACCAAATGGCAACTCTCTTCATATCACAGATTTTCAAACACCATGATTACCAACATCCATCGTGTCAGATAGAGATCCTAGAATGACCAATAATTTTTGAAAAGGTCTCTTTGAAAATCTAGGAACAAGATTAAATTTTTGTTCGGCCTATCATCCAGCCAACAGATGGCCAAAGTGAGATAGCCAATCTTACGATACTCGATCTACTAAAGACTTATGTTACCGAAGTAGATCAACACTCACAATGGAAAAAGTACTTACCTCTTATAGAGTATGCGTACAATAATGTTGTACATACATCTACGAGAAAAGCACCTTTTGAAATCGTTGAGGAAAGACCTAAAAGTCCCTTACTAGTTAAAGTACATGGGAAGATCTTCTCGCTGCCGATGAGTATAGTTGTGACCTACAAGAATATTTCCAAAAGATTAAGGAGGCTATATCCACCTCTCAACAAAGGCAAAAAGCTGATACTGAGACAAGCACAGAAGGGCCTTAACGTTCAAAGAAAATTATTGGGTCTTAATTAATTTTCCCAAGGCTTGATTGAGACAAATGACGAGCAAAAATCCTATGGGCCATCAAAAGTATTATGCCAAGCTAGCAAAAGATACTATGGCCCTTTCCAAATCTTGAAGCCCATCAATGAGATGGCTTATCAACTAAAGTTACCCAACCATTGGCTCATACACAATGCTTTTCATGTGAGCCTACTTAAGCCCTACAAAGGAGAGCCATCAAGTGAACCAATTATTGAAGACCCTCCCAAAATTGAAGACCAAGACGAGGTTCTACAGCCCAAAGCTATCCTTCCGACAAGACAAGGTACTACGACATGGTAAGATTATCTGACGATATCTTATTAAGTTCAAAAATTATCCTTTTGAAGATGCTCGATGGATGCAAGGGATACAACTAAGGATATTATGAACCTTGTCAATGCTTACAGTGCTACATTAGAGTAAGAAAATGTACAAACTTCTTTTAAATGACCAATCTTTTGTCTTATAAGACTAGTTCTCTTTTTATTGTGCACAAATAATATCATGGTTGAGCAAGAAGCAACCTACTGTGGACACTTCTAGTTGTGAGGCTGAGTACATGTAAATCTTCACGACTATGGTTGAGTGTGTATGGCTCAGATGACTTATGATGGTTGATTTGGGTGTTGGACAGGACACTAATAACACCATCTACACTGACAGTCAGAGCACACTGGCAATTGCGAGAAGCCCAATTTTGCATGCTTGCAAAAAGCACATTGAGGTGCATTAACACTATGCAGGGAGAGGCTCTCAGTAGGAGAGATCAGCTTGGCTTATGTGCCAACACAAAACAACCTTGCAGATCTTTTCACAGAGGCATTGTCTCGTGATAAGTTTGAAGCTTTCCGCAAAGCTTTGGGCTTACTCCCCTATGTGATTTGATCATGTCCTCAGGGCATGGCACTTCCCTATACTCTATGTGCTAGCTCTCATTCACCGCATCATTCCCAGCGGGCATTTGTTACCATATACATGTGGTAGTGATGTGTGTGAACACCCTTAGGGCCTCCGGGCCATTTTTTTCCTCACTAGGAGGTTTTCCCCCCGTGCATTGTATATACACCCATCACTCTAGGGCTATCCGCTAGGTAATACACTCTCTATTGTTTGCCCCGAGCTTCCTTCGTCTTCTCCAAGCTGTGTCTGTCTTCCTGCAACCCTGATTCCAACAGTCCTGGCCCTTGGGTTGACATTACTCCCTCATTGGAGAAGTGTTTTCATCCTCAGAAACACAAGTGGTTATATCTTCATAAGAGCACTAATGTTTTCCATAGTGGCATTCCTCACGGATCCAACTTTATACATGATTGGTAGACGGTTCAGTAGGAGGTTCAATGAAGCCAAAATTTATTGATTTTCTAGATTGTTGTCCCTTTGCAACCTTTTGAGAAACCGACCTTATATCCAAAATAGTTGTAGAATCGATTTATAGCTCACTTGAGTATTTGAAATGAGTTACCACAACTAGGAGGTGTCTAAATGAATGATTAAGTTTCAGAATTTTTGAAGGCACTGGAACATGCAATAATACCTCTTCTCAACTTTCCATGCGAGTAACATGCTGACATAACTCATTGACAAATATTAAGTCCTTGACTTGCTATCAATTCTCATTAGTAAAAAACCACATCATAATTGGTTGATCGAGGTTGAAAACCTGGCCTAAACATGAAGGGTCTAAATCTAGTTGCAACACGGCAAGAAAACACCAACTAGAGAGATAATCTTGCCAATTGGATTGCTTTTTGCTAACGCACACTCTTAGCATATCCTCTAGCATAAGTTTAACACTTTGTAAATTGTTTCTGGATGACTAGCAATACTGATTTATGTTTCCAAATCATTTACAAATAGTCATCTAAGAATGGCTGGTAAAATGGGGTTACATTTACTCGCAACATTGTTGAGTAAAGTGCAGGGTGCAAAAATGTATCTGGTACACCACTATCCCAAAATTCCTTGCTCCTACATGAAGTTCAAACCCAGAGGGCTAATATCACTTTTGGATAGCTGTTGGCGCTAAATCCCAAGCTAAGGCAACACTGTTCGACTAGTGTTAGCACGAGGCTACCACACATGCAGTGCAAAATATGGCCTTGAGGGTGGGGAGTCCTACGGATCATTCTTCCTCTTGCAGAGGTAGTCATTGAAAAGAAGTTATAGGTACAAGCATATATAGATGGAGGAGCCCAAGTTTGTGTCATGATGGAAGCGGCTATGAATGAGGCAGGTGATAAAGTGGTGGCTAACTCAAAGATATGCATGCCATGCCAAGGCACGGTGTTTAGGTGTGGCTCAGGAAGTTGGTGCATCCAAAGTTGGTCCGCGCTGGGAAGTGTGCTATGCAATGCAAAGGGTGCTAGCAAGCGCATGGAAAAGGGCTAAAGTAGGCATGAAAGCTCTGGGCACGCCAATGATAGCAGAAATGTATGCTTAAGACGGGTTTTTAGACCAGGAGGGGCCCTCCGAAGTGGGCTAATTAGGACGGTAGGTCAAGGTGTCCAAGATGTGGGAAATGTGTCCCAAAATGTGGTATGTGAGATACACTAGGAGCCTGTCCAGACGGCTCATAAAACAGAGCCCCGGTGTGAAAGATATGCCAGTTCGAAGTTAGAAGGCTTTGCAGATCCCAACAGATAGAGCAGATACAGACATGCGGCCAAAACTAGAATCAGTGGCCAATCTGAAGAATGATACTCACCCAGTAACCACACTTCAGTGGCAACATGTTGAGCACGCACAGATCATGGTTCGACTTGTGCCGCCCGCGTTTGCACTGAAAAGTGCCTTGTAACCGAGTTTTTCCAAGGAGGGAGGGAGGTGGTCGGCCAAGCAATGGTGGGTCTGGAGAAAACCTGTGATTCTTTTGCTCAATCCGTGCGTGCCATGCAAGATGCACACACTTGTGCCTCTCTCTACCGTCGGCTCGTATAAACCTAGCGTGAGATTACAATTTGAAAGTTTTTAATTAGATTCATCAAAGAAATTCGACATTGCAGTAAACTAGGATATGTGAGAAATGGCATACTCTCTCTCTCTCTCTCTCTCTCTCTCTCTCTCTCTCTCTCTCTTGCTCTCTCTCGCTCTCTCTAATTTGCACTAGCTTGGATGCATATTGAAACAATGATGACCAAGTTCAAATTCTAGATGTTGCAACATTTTAATCTTATACGTCTAAATTTTGAACACTTAAAAAAAAAACTAGTCTTGCTTGGTGGGCCTTGCTATAAAACATCTGTAGAATATAATAGGACATATGCAAATTCACATTTAGCATCTAGCATTGAGCGGAACAAGAGAATGACTAATTTGGCAAGGGTGTCACTGTGTGAAAGGGATATACACTTGAAAAATGCTATGGAAGGAGACAAAGTTATGTGCATCAATTGTTAGAGATTATAGGGATAGCTACATTTGAGATTATATCCAAGCAAGGTTGTACTACTATGTCTATAGATGAATGTTTTTTCTAGTATACATGCTAGATGGGGTGGTAGCCTTGTGATGCGTTTTACTTTTTTCAATGAATGACAAAAAAAATAAAACTTCCAGGAGCTTCAAAAAGCTGTGACAATGTACTGATAGATTAGGAGCTTTTTTATAGCCCGTAGACATGATAGGCTTGACTGATTTATTAAGATTGGTCACATGGTTTTTAGGCTAGTAGGTTTATGAACTTGCATTAGCCTAGGGTCATAATTGATTGCTTGTATTTCATGCATAAAATTAAAATTTCAAGTGGTTTAATCTTCTTCCAAACGAAAAGTATTTCAAATATATTTTTTCATTGAATGGTATGGTAGCGCAACATGTCGGCTCACATTTTTGAAGGTGGATTGGAGTGTGTTTTGCCTTTCTTCTTTTATAGTTCTTTGTGTTTTTCCTTTCTTATTTTGTAGTTGTTCCTAATACAATGAATGAGGACAATGATACATGTAACTTCACCTTCTGTGTTCTGTGTTATGAAATCGACAATGCATGTTGCACCGTTTGCCACACCGATTGTCGAGTCAATATTTTCAGTGATCATGCAATGCACACAAATTGCAATCAAATCTAGCTCATTGAACTTAGGGTCTAGGAGCCACTACTGAAGGACATTTATGTTACCCGCGTTCGTCTTCATTTCAAGTTTTGTAATGTCGGTTTGATTGTACAATTTATTCAAGGCAAGGTTGTTATGGTGTTGAACGTCTGACTTGTGAGTACAGATTATCGTAGTAGATTGTTGATGTAGTCATGCACATGCGCTTCATCTATAATACATGCACACAAGGTACAATTGATCTCATCTATGACTGGTTTTCTTTCATGAAAAAAATGGTGAGAAACTGAAGAGATTCAGGGTCCGTTGCATGTCTTATAGAGCATGACATCTTGTACAAAGCTGCATGTAGCCAGTGGATCGAACTTGTGATATGGCATGTGTTACAAAGCTCCCGTGCGTGACTACAAACTAGGGGTAGTTGGGCAAGATCACCGAGCAAGAGAACACATTTTTTGTTGAAGGGATCTGCCAATTTATTGCTTGTTGCATTGATATTTTGTCTTACAATTAGGTCAAAAGTCGTTTGGGTTAAATGGATCAATAGAAAAATGTGTTGAACGAGCCTACGAAGGCAATGAGTTTTGGTGGTTCGACTCCAGATTAGGCCAACTGATCATTGAATGAAATATGATTATCTTTTGTTTCAGTAGCACTAGAACAAACCTCTACCATTGGTGGATCGCATGAAACATCTGATCTTTGAGAATGCTCATCACGTCGGCAAGCATCCGAAGTACCCTCCAGCTTGATGATCTACGAAATATAACCAGGGTTTGAAAGGTCTCCGGTACTCCTTTCCGGTTTTGCCCGGCTTACTGCTGCACAGGCAAACTGCGTGGAAAAGAATTGGTGTGAATCTTGAGAATTAGGCATGGAAACCTTCTGCATCAGAATATATACTTGGAGCCGCATAATGCTATCCATAACTATAACTAGTTGCACCTGCAAAAACGAGCTGAGTAAGGTAGTTGAAGCTGGACATATTGTTCAGCTAGCCACTGCGTCTTGTTGAACAGAAAGCTGTTATGATTGAAGGATGGCCGAGGAGAGAAAGATGAAGCCACGAGAGGATAACTTACACTCCTCTCAGAACCTGCGCCGCCTGGTGCTGCAAAATCTACTAGATAGAGTAGGATCTTTGTGGAACTGGATTTTGTGTGGATGCATGCACATTCACTCTGGTGCATAAAAAGACAAGCTCCATATTCTGAGCTTTTCGCGCGGGGTATTTTTTAGAGCTTTTAATGGCAGTGATGCTTTAAAAAACAATTTATATCTAATTCCACGTGGTGGCTTCTGCATTCAGGAATCACAAAAAGAGCCTACTTCTCACATGTGACCTCCATGGCAAATATAGCGATGGCCGATCACAACCAGCATCGTGAGAGATAATTTTGCTCATAGCATCGTCTATGTTGCTTGATTGAGCACGGCCATGAAACGGCTTCTCCTTAGTAGCCCTGCAGCCACCCAATAAGCTCCAACCCTGGGCTCACCAAGTAAAAAAAAACTGTCTCTAGCCATCCGCGCCGGCGCGGACAGCTACAAACAATTTTTTTTTCACTATAAAAGTGACGAGGAAGCCCGCGCAGGTCAGCCTCATGGACAATCGCATCAATCGATGGCATGGCCATGCATTGGCATGGTGACGGCCACATGCGGATTTGTGTGCTGCGGCCTCTTCTACAGTCCAAGATGCTATGCCAGATGGGTACTCCCAGCATAACTGTTACAATTGCTTCTTCTCTATCGCCTTCTTCTCTAACGCACATAGGAGAGAGAGAGAGAGAGAGAGAGAGAGAGAGAGAGAGAGAGAGAGAGAGAGAGAGAGAGAGAGAGAGAGAGAGAGAGAGAGAGAGAGAGAGAGAGAGAGAGAGAGAGAGAGAGAGAGAGAGAGAGAGAGAGAGAGAGAGCAAGCGGCAGGCCCCTCTCGTGTTCCAACTTCCGTGTGTGAGGGTGGGGTTGGGGGGGGGCACAGTAGGAGCTAGAGGACTCTAGCCTATATGATATCAGTTCTGCCTGGAGACGCTGTGTCGACTTTGCATGCTGCCAGCCCTCAATTCAGGGACCCTCGCACAGAGAGAAGCTTGCTAGGACCAATAGGTGACAGGTCTTATTAGTACTTTAGGTTCGGGTAGAGATCAAGGGTACGAACGCTTCTGCAGGGTTGAAAAAAAATCTGTCTGTAGCCATCCGCGCCGGCGCGCACAGTTATAGACAGTTTTTTTTTCATTCATGCTCTTCGAAGGTGTTCAAAATCCCTCAGGCTTCTTTGCCTCTCTCTAGCCATCAGCGCCTGGAGAGAGAGAGAGAGAGAGAGAGAGAGAGAGAGAGAGAGAGAGAGAGAGAGAGAGAGAGAGAGAGAGTGTTTATCAAGTGGTGAGAGAGTTAGCAACAGCCTTTTCTCTCAGCTTCCGAAACACCTTGCGGACGCGCTACTTTGCTCCTCTGGACGACTTCATAGAGCTCTTCCTGTTTGCTATGTCCTTTCGGAGTCGGACAACCGTCCTTGCCAGCCTTGCCTTTCGGACAACCGTCCTTCCAACCTAGTCCTGGTCTTCTTTCTTCAGAACCTTGGGAAGGTGCCAGCCTTGCCATTCTCCCGAGTCCCTCATGATCCTTGCCCCCTTACTAGTCTCAGCTTGAAAACCCCATTAGGGGTGCATCCCCGTAAGTGGAGCTTCAATTTATATCACTCAGGCGCATGTTGATAGTATTCACCTGAGAGAGGGAGTCGAATCAACCGGATATTCCTACAATGGCTGAATCTCAGTCTTTGCCATTGCTTCTCGTTGTCCAAGCACAATAGTGCTACTGCATGCACTCCTTGCCCAACTCTACCTCTTGGACATGATGCCAACTCTAGTTGAGCTATGGATATGTCGCCTCTCTGTTGAGCATCACCTCTGAGCCATGCTAGCAATTGTCGGCTCACCACATCCCATGCAGCAAGCACATAAGACCAGGGAATGTCCGCCGATGGTTGTCTTGTTGAGGAATCGGCTGAAGTATTCCTTGACCTATCGTGAAGTGGTTGCCATTGTGATGTAGCGACTCATCTCTATGGATGGGAAAGTAAGGACGGACAAGTGTTACCATGCTGGGTTTATGGATGTTGTGTCCATTGCAAAAACCGGAGGGAACTTCCAGTTGCTTTAGGATAGCAAGTGAAGATTCACTTTGCACTCCATCAGCCTTGAAGAGTCTAAGTACAAGCTATGCAAGGTCTGAGCTGCTTGCTTCGGTGAGAAGGGGATTCCCTACATCACTACATTTGATAGGTGCACCATTGGCTATCTAGATCCCCTTATCAAGGCCAATGACACCATTAAAATTGAAATTGAGATTGGAAAGGTTGTAGAGTTCATCAAGTTTGACATTGGCAACATTGTTATGGTTACTGTGGTCGCAACAGAGGTAGGATTGGGATTATCAAGCACCGTGAAAAGCATAAGGGAAGTTTTGAAATTTTGCACGTACAAGATACTGCCGATCAAGAGTTTGCCACCCAGCTTGGCAATGTGTTTACTATTGGTAAAGGAATAAAGCCTTGGGTGACACTACCAAGAGGCAAGGGTATTAAGCTGTCTATTGTTGAAGAAGCCAAGAAAAAAGCTGGAGCTCTAAAGGGAACTGTGGCTTGAGTTTCTTTTTCGAGCAGGCTTCTCTTTTGCAGATTGATGTTCCCTTTTGAGGTATAGTACTAGGATCTCTTGACACAAAGAGTCTTTTGAATCAGGCTTGGCTTATGCTCATGTGAAATTTTTGAGCTCAAGCTAATTTTGAATGCTACGATTTCTTTTACTTTTGGGACATTTTAATATGAGTGTATCCAAGCTTCTTATTAGGATTAAGGTTGTGCTTTTGATATCTCAAATGAGAAATTTTGAAGAGGTGTATCTAAGTTTTATATTGTGCTGTTATGGTGAGCAAGAGTCTTCAGAGCTGCTTTTTACTCCGAGAGAGAGAGAGAGAGAGAGAGAGAGAGAGAGAGAGAGAGAGAGAGAGAGAGAGAGAGAGAGAGAGAGAGAGAGAGAGAGAGAGAGAGAGAGAGAGAGAGAGAGAGAAGTTAGTATCATAGAGAACAAGAAGTTGATTTCAACATACATAATCTAACTACAAATGAAGAGAAGTGCATGATGAGGCAGGTCGATGCAGGCGATGGTGATCAGATGCAGCTTCCGTTGTTGCCAAAGATGATGCGGGCGATGTTGATGTTGAGGCTAGGGCAGGTGGTGAGCGATAGGTTGGGCAAGGTAAGCTTCACACATAGAGAGTCGAAGCCTAGCAGGCCGGCACCAGATTCAGTAGGGATGCGCAATGTAGTGCCGGAGGAGGCGGCTATGTTGTGGCACCACTCAGTCCCGACCATCACCACCATTAGCACCAGAAACGCTGTGACCATGCGCTTTCCAGAATCCATCCCTCTCTCTCTTTCTCTCTCTCCCCCCCCATCGTGCTAGCTCGCTCATGTACTACTTTTTTAGCAAATTTGCATTGATGCTTCCTTCTCTTTTTAAGAGAGAGAGAGAGAGAGAGAGAGAGAGAGAGAGAGAGAGGAGAGTGAGGGTTTTTGTGTGTGTGTGTGTGTGTTGTTGCAGCCATCTCACTCGTCATCACTTTTCTCGCTCGTCGGCAAGCTCTATAAAGTTGCCTTGCTATCACCTCTACCTCTCTCTTCTCATCCATCCAGGTGCTTTTCAATACAGGCCCGTCCAATGCTTGGCTGTATCGTGCAACTTTGTTTCTATAGTATAAGGTATTGTATGTGCAAGTGCCAGCTTCGATCGCTCAACCCTAGCCAATCCCAATCCGTATTCTTTACAAAAAAAAATTTCTCAAATATATGAAGCCTAAGCAAGAAAAATTCAAGCCAAAGAAGAGTAGAAGCAGAAGCGATTATAGTTAAATAAATAGAGATTGAGCCAGAAGATAATATTTTCAAATATTGTGTTACTTTTTTTAAAAGTAAACTTTGATCTTTTGGAATTTAGGAGGTAGTCTATCCATTAAAAACTCTTTTTGTTGTAGTGCATCAATATATAACAAACAATAAATATTTTGTTGATGATAAAATTTACTAATTGCGTACAAACACTTGCTCGGGTTTGTCTTTGCTCGGAAAAACTTGCTCGGTGCATGGTAAGACTCAGGAGCAGCTTGGAAGAGGCTTGGAGACGAATTGGACGGGGAGTGCCAGGCTTTGAGCAGCCAATTGGTGGGAGTTTCGAGCGGTTTCGAGTTCCAGAGAGGGATAGCAGAGGGTGTAGAGCGGTTTGGCATAATGCCGTGGAGCGGATCGACATCGGCTTGGATGGAACTCTGAGCCCTTGCTATGCACAGTTTATTGTGGAGCTTTGGATTTGTTCGAGGCCTACCACAGGGCAAATGTGCGAAGCGGCTATCAGTGACAGAGTTTCGAATTTCAGTGAGGGATAGCAGATTGTGCGGAGCCCATTGCGTGTGGAGTTCCCTATGCGGTGGAATTGAATCGGCTTGGATCTTTTTCGTCTTGGTTTGTACGGCCAATTTTTGGAGTGGGAGAAGGTACCTGATTACCAGATCTTGCAACTTCAAAATGGCCTCCCCTTGCTCGAGGCGCGTCAACATCGACCAAAACTAACCAAAAGCTATGGATAACGGATCGTCAACCATCCATTTAGCGGCTATGCACTGGCACAATTCTCAAGGAACCCCGAAAATTGTTTGGCTCAAGTTTGTGAATTCAAAAGCAAATGGCAGAGTTTGCTAGAGGACAACGGCAAAGGTTAGTTGGACACGAATGGCAGTACCAGTACTCAATTAGCTGCCTTGGTACCCACGAGGTACGATCACAGTAGTCATAATTGTGATTCGACGCTTTGTTTGGCTCGAGAGTTTGAAGCCAAAGGCAAAAGCTCGAACTCACAGGAAGACAAGGATAAAGGCAAGCTGGACAGAGATTACGGTAATAAAGATTTGGCAGAGGAGATTGGCATGGCACTTGTGGCAGTGGCCACAGTGGCCTCGACGTCAAAATGATAGGTGTCACCACTAGCTTCAGCCAGAGAGAGGCTTGTGAGTGTCAGAGAGGGGCAAGCACTGCTCCCTATAATTAATTTGGACCCTTGTGTTGGAGTTCAAGTTATTGGTGTTTGAACCCGTAGGTCGGACTTCAATGCACATCCCCCCTCCAAGGGTTGTTACATGCGGTGTTCTCCACCCTTTCTTCCTCCCAGCTCTGCAGGGGCAGTTGTCCATAGCCATGTCTCGTTCGAATTGCAGATCATAGCCTCTTCAAACCATGCGAAGCCACGAGCTCTTTCTTGTATGCCACCTCCTTGAGACTTCGAGTCCTCAATGAAAGACAGACTGAGAGAGAAACTAGGAGAGAAAGAGAGAGAGTACACATGCAAAACCATGCGAGGCTCATGCAAGTCCTTTCCCATCCTCCATAGCTCCCCTTTCCCTGAGCTCTGATACCAATGTGAGACTGTGGGAACTGTCGTGCCTTGATCCTCTTCTCAACCTCCCTTTATAGGCCTTGCCCCTAGGATCCCGTCTCCATTGGCAGCTGGCCCTTGACCCACTGGCCCTTGACCCAGTCCTTGAACTCCCTTGGGTTTGCCCTTGGCATTACAATTAATTTTTCCAGTTTTGGAACCCTCTTGCATAAATCGTTTGTACACGCATTCTGACAAGTGTTATTATACTACGATGGGCATCTGGCATGCCATCGTTAGCGTGCAAATGGCAAGAAAAACGAGTGCCTCTATAGCCTTGCACGAATCACACCATCGGAAGGAAGAAATATGACACCGCCGAAAACACCTATGGTAAACACCTGTAGAGATTTATGAAAAACCCTTCAAGCACGGAACACACTCAAAATTAGGAGAAACTAAGGACATCATAACGAAGCTCGTCTCGTGGAAATGTCCGTAGATTATCCATAGGCATAAAACAGATGAGAGATGAAAGAGTTATAGCCACTAGAACATGGGGGTGCACTCTTTCTTGCTCAAAAATGAGCTTTCTGGAAGTTGTACAGGTGTTGCAGCTATTAAAATGGGGGATTCCTTATCTTTTATTTCCAAAAAAATTCTCGCTCTTCTTATTGGCCTATTTTAGGCCTTTTTTGGGGCAAAAAATGAGTTGTCGGTGACCCTTTGACCAAGGAATCGGATGGGGGCAAGTGGCCAGGGACCAAAAAATTGTACCAGGTTCCTGTCCAGCTGAGTGTGCATTGTGGACTCCCAAAATGCATCCCCTCTTCCCCATGAGCCCACGAGCCCCTCCACGGAAAGCCTTGAGAGCCTCTCATCAAGTGATACACCCATAATGGGCTCCCCCTTTAGGCTATATATCCCCCACCTTCCATTTTTTCCTTCCCATGTGAGATAATCCCCCCCGCCACATGGCAACCTCCTCCTCAATCCTCCCAAACTTCTTCTACCCACAAATTTTCAGATTTCCCCCAAAGCAGGAGGGCTTCTCGGACAAACTTCTCCCAAGCATAACTTGCTGCTCCGGTCACCAAATGACTCACCGTAACACATGGCTCGAAGCCCATAATCTCGGCTACATCTAGAATTCTTAAACCTCAGCATTTCTAATTCCAATTTTCAAGTTGGCCCAGTTGCCCTTGTGACATGCACCCGCAATCACCTTCTAAGCTGAGACCGTCCACTTTGGATGCTCATAACTCATGATGTACATGTCCGATTCACGAGCTATAAAGCACGGCTAAAATTATTTATTAAAAACCATGTTTTGGAAACTCGAACAACTCAAAACATCAGCACCCAAGCCTGGAAAAATCACACCTTTGTACATGAATTTTTACACGGCCACTTCCAAAACTTGCAAGGCTATGTACACATATATACATGAGGCTAGTGGGCAAGCTTTTTGGCATGACTTAGTGACTTTATGATCATCCAAAGAATGCATGACAACGTGCATGTAGTGCTAGGTTAGAGGAATCCAAGGAGCCATTCCCCGCGTCAGTCGAATTCTCGGGTGAGCAGATGTGAGACAATTTCACCAAAATCTAGACCCCTGGACCAATTTTTAAATAAATCAATTTATTGATTTATTTGTTGGAAAACCTGGTGGACACTTGCCCCACCCATGCCTAATTAAATTTATAAGGCCTATACCTCACCTATAAAGGGAGCAGGAGAGCTCCCATTTTCAAGTCAAGTTGCATAGGCAGTTACAGAAGAGCATCTTTCTCAATGTTTTTGTGGCAGCTAGTGTGGGCTTTCAGCCTACAAGATCAGCCAACGTTTTTAGGGATGATCAGCCAGAGTTTTTAGATCCATGTCCTAGCGCTAATTCTTGGCAGCAAAGCAAGCCAGCATTTTCTGTTTTCAGCAGAGCAGGCCAACGTTTCAGTTTTCAGTTCATCGCCGGTGAGGCAGTGCGAGATCTACTAACGTTGCCTATTCCCGTTGCGGTCCGGTACTTTAGTAGCCCTTCGAGCCTCACCTCAGCCATTCCCTCACCGGCATCGAGTGCTCACATTGCTGCCCATCATCGCTATCAACAAGATCTGCATTTTCAGCCCTGCTCTACACGAGAGATCTGTTGCATTTTTCATCGCAGATTTTGCAACTACTTTTCAGCCCTTCATTCCTCTCACAATGGGAGCGCAAATTATCCCCAGATCTCCCCTTGATGGCCATCCGCAATCCACATCGAGAAGGATCCAAGGTGCATCAAATCAGCCCCAGAGGTTCCTCTTCTTGAAGAGTTACCGCGGTGATTTGTCGTCATCGAGTCAGTAGAGTCTGCATTGAGGTATTGCATTGTGTATACATTCCATTTATGCAATCTAAAGTAAATACCACATCGGCAATGGTATGGGGGACCCTTGAGAGGATTGGTTGGGACCCCATCCAGTATCACTCTCTTCTTCTCTCTCTTTCTCTTTCCCTCTACACATCTCTATTGCATTCTCTCAGCCCCACTCTTTAGGGGGAAGTAAAAGGAACATTCATTGAACCATAAAGCATTCACTAACGCAAGGAAAGAAGTGTAGAAATGTAAAATTAGATCTTCACCATTTCTATTCCACTACACCTAACACTTCATCATCCTTTTCAGCAACGCCTGCAAACTTTTCCCAAAATGTACAATCATAATCTGATGACACCCTCGCTTTGCATCCGCTGAAAACAGCCCAGAGCTTCCTGACCCTGACCTCGCCTTCAAGATGCACACGTATGTGATTGCATTTGGAAAGACACCCTCCCTTCGCATCCACCGAAAACAACCTAGAGTATCTTGGCCCTCCCAAGTTGGGCATATCCCACAATCCGCACATTCCAAGAGATGACATCTCAGACAACAACTCCTCAAGCACGTTTTGTGCTTTACGAAGTGCACCACATTTGGCATACATGTCGACCAAGGTAGTGCCAAGCACGACCAAGGCAGCCCTCCTTTTGAGTAGTGCCAAACATGAAGACTCCATGCCTGATTTGAAGGGGACGGCCAACACCATTCCTGTTGTCGCATTTATTGCAGAGTATTATCTACAATAGAATTTGTAGCATCCGCCTTCTCAAGGGCTTTTCTTTAGTTGCTCGAAGCTCCGTCCATGCAGAGAAGCGAAAGAGGAGTGAGTTTCTAACCCTAGCGGGAGGATTTTGTGTGTGTGTGTGTTCCGTGAGATAGTGAAGCCTGATCAAATTGTGAGACATCTTGGATATCCGTTGGCTTGGTCAGTTACAATGCAAAATTATTGGATTGGGTTGAGAACAAATTGAGATCTAAATTGCACTATTGGAAATTATCCACTTGGCCGCTACATGTAAGATTCAGATTAGTACAATCCATATTGGTGGCATACATGCAATTTTTCTTACCTATGTTGCATTGGCCACCCCGTCATCTTCGGACCTTGATGTCTCAGATACTGGAGCACTTCTGGTCTACTTCTTCTTAGAAAAAGGGTATGCGCTTGCTTGCGATGGATAAGTTATGTACTCCAAAGCGTTGTGGTGGTCTGAATATTCTGCATTTGGGTTCTCATGTTATAGCAAGAAATACCACTTTGTTGTTGGTGTTGGTTGAGCAAAAGAGCCTTGGACGCAAATGTTTGCGTTTCGGTGCTCTCATGCGGTTTCTACGCTAGCTTTTGGCCATTGGCAGCCGTCGTATTGGGATGTGGTTTTTGGTAAGTTTGAGGCCACAATACCTGGATGCCCCTTTGCTTCCAGTCTTGTAGCAGATTGGAAATTGGTCACACGGGAGTTGTTGTGGCATGGAAGAGATGATGCCTGTGGAAACTCACTTTGATTAGAAAGGTTACATTGGAGTCGGGTTTTTTATCAAACTCTTGCTCAATGATCTCCTAGACATGCTTATTTTCTCTCCCAGAAAGGTATTGACTGATGTGATGGACGCTACTAGACAGGTGCTCTCATTTAGAAAATTTGCTCTTTCTTTTGGACTTGGGATGCACTATAGGCACATGTGGGACAATATTAAACGCTGGTTGACTCCATATCTCCTGTTCCACAGCTGGTTATGTGTGCGCTCCTTGCCACACTGTCGAAGCAAGGGACTTGCCAATACACCGTGTGCGAGCCACAAACGGCTCCAAGCACACAACAAGCCTAAACTAGCAAGCTCAAGAGAACAAAGGGTGTGTCACTCACCGCTCTACGCTCGCCTTCGTGGTGGATTCCTCGCCGCGATGAAGAAGAAGCTGCAGTCGTGCCGTGCTCAACCGCTTCGCCGCCGCCATGCCTTCGTAATGCTCGATCGCACACACACTCTCCCTCTCTCTCTCTCTCACACACACACACACACACAAGGAGGTGAAGAAGAAGAAGATGGAGATGGAGATGGAGCAAGAGCACTCTTCAATTGCACAAATGAGAGAATGAGTAAAAATTAGGTTTAGTTGGCTTTTATAGGAGCTCACCCCATTCACACTTGGGCACCCATGCTTAGCCAACTAACCCCTTGAATGTCCAAGTTAAAGTGCGCCTCTCATCGGCGATCACTCTACCTTTCCCTATTGGTCCGACAAGCCCGGTACCTGACTATAAATAATACAACGTTTATAGATCATAGGGTGTCCGTGTGCCGTGAGGGTTAACATGCCCCCCTTCCTGATGTAGATTCCGTCCTCGGAAGCTATTAAGTTGAAGCTGGGTCGTCGAGGTGGAAGAGCATTTGAGATGAATGTCCTTAGCCTTCTTCAGTCACTGCAAAATCAAACAACATTGGCACAGTAATTGCATTCTCTTAAAAAGCATATGCAGTTGGAGGTAGACAAATTGATTGGTAAAAGAATTTCAAACAATTTGGCAGCAATGAACATTAAATTGCAATGTAATCAAATGCATAAACAGATGTAAAGGTAGAAAATTAAACAAGTCTGGGGTCGCTAATTTGACGGTCGAAAGGCACTAGAGATCGAATATTAATACCATGGGTAAGCTTCTTAATTTTCTGTGGTCAATTAAGTTGTTTAATCGCGAGAGCCAAGTATTCATGTTCGAGGGCTGACTAGAGGCTATATCTAGAAAACCTTGTAGTTAAGCTACCATAAAAGGAATTTCTCATGAAATCATCGCCTGACTGATTACTTTTTCTTTGACCCCCCAAGGTCTTTTCACAGTGATTCAATTATGATGTGTGTGGTTATTTTGTATGCCTTGGGTTTTTTGCTTTTCAAGGAAAAGCGCCCACACTGGGAACCTCTAGGGCTCTAGTACCATAGGCAATACATGTGAGTGAAGTACCAAATCAAGCCGAGATTTCTCTTCCAGCTTAAGATTTTACAGTGTGGCACTTTGATTTTTTGTTTGTTCATTTTCAACATTTTAATTTTGTAATTTTGGGGGGTCATATAACACTGTTACCCTCCCCAGGCTCATCACATTAGTAAACTCCCTTTATAATACTTAAGCTAAAGGTCAATAGGGTTAAGCCCACTAGAAAGCCCTAGTACATTTCATACAATGCTGCCTAAATTGGATTAAGAACCTAAGTAACCATTGTTTATTAGGAAGGCATTCCCCATGGTATTAAGAGAAGATTTCTAATACCTAGCTTGGTCAAACTAGCTTAGTCGGACTGCTTGATTTTTAAACCTAGACAAGTGATTATGACAAAACATTACATTGAATTAAATGTTTGATACTAAGCCAATGCGCTGAATATTATGCTACCAATCACAATCAAAGCAGACAATCATAGATGCAAAAAGATAACGGCAATGCTAATGGACAAGAAACACCTGTTTGTGTTGATGGTCGTGCTTGATTTGAAGGTTCCATGAAGGTCCAAATCCTATCAATAGCAACACGCTCCTGTACACACTAGGAAACAAAAGGAATACCTCCAGGAGGCACATCAGTGGGAAAAATTAAAACTCCTAAAAAACAAACTCAAAACACAATCTAGACCCCTAACCTACCTATCTGTCACCCCTTTTAGAATCAAGGAAAGAGGATATTATATAAACCGGGTGGCCACCCTAAGGCTAGGCCTCTATCCTCATCATCTAGATAAATAAAATCGTTGTCCGTGAGGCCATAGTCTTCCTCGGTCTCTATTAGTTCCTCTTCATCATCCTCTTGTGCAAGCATGCTAATCAAGAACCTCGTGATGCGTGGATACTCATCTTGTGCAAAAGAATAAGCATGTGCCATTGGAGACACATTCGCTACTGGGTAGGGATCACTAGTTAGCCATAGACGTATCAGCCATTCTAACTCCTCAAAATTTCTCTCACATGCAAGGCTCTCTATCAAATCCCATTCGCAAGAAAGTATAGGGTAGCATACGTAGAACACTTGTTGAAAAGACAAGGGGTACCTTTCATCAAAAATAGAAGTGCATGCCTCTGGTGAAGTAGCCATTTCTGACAAGACAGATAGATTTGGTTAGGCCTTTAAAACATAAGAGTTGTTTTTGTGTGTTGCTTGAATTGACACGGTGAATTTGGACTTATATGTAAGATCTGATAGGGTGCTCTCTCATTGCTAGGCGCTCTTGCTCTTTACTATTTTTGTTTTTTTGTGAGTATAAGGCTATATATATACATTCCCTAAGATCGGAGATTGAGAGGTCAGGGAAAAAGGTTGAGAGGGAAACAAATGAATGATGACTGTCAGCAAACACTCCCCCCTTCCTTGGGTAGATCATACCGTTTGAAATGAGCTTTTCACCCTTTGAAACCAATTGTTCCAGTTGGTAATAGGTGAGGATTTTAACCAATAGTTTTCGACCGCCCTATGCGTTTCATCTAGTTGCAAGGGTGGTAAGGTACTCTCCCATGATTTTATTTGCAACGTTGTTGTAGGTGGTGAACTTACCCCGCAAGGTGCAAACTCTTTCGTGCTTGGATGGATATGTACAGTGGTAGGTGGAGGTTGTGTCGAAGCTTCTATTTGCGTATAGGAACTACATGAAGAGCAAGAAGCTTCATTTGATTTCCCTGTTCCTGAGCTAGGTGGAACAAATCGTTCTTTCTTTGGTACCCAAACTAGCTCTAGAACGGGTGTGTAACATTCCATGATTTTTTCCTTTCCGCGATTTTCAATTTGTTTTGGAGCCACAGGATTGGGTTTACATGGGCCAGGTGACAGGTAAGAGTACACTTTACATTTGGGCACCCAGATTTGATCATTTCCTTCATAGTATCCTTGGGATTCCAATAGTCGTTTAGGAATCCAACGCAGCGTTTCTTTACATTTCTTGGAGTGAGTGGTACGGTTCTTACTAGGTTTCCGTTTTTTTGCATCAACCATGCTCACTACAGAGGTTTTAGGGACCCACTTGTATGTTTTCTCTGTTATATTAGGATGGTTCTTGTGTGTCTCAAGCTTTCTTTCAACTACATCAGTTGAAGCTCTAGAGAGTTGGGCTATGGGGACGTATGGTTCAACCTTCTGGACATGCAATGTCTTGGGTTTTATTTCCTTGGGCAATATCTCAGGGACTATGGCTTGAGTGGTAGGGCTAAGAGTTGGTTTTTGCGTTGTAACACCCCCAGTCCCCCAATCAATAGTGCATTTGGTGGCTATCATCCACGTGCGGCCTAGGTTTATATTACCCTCCATAGTTCCAGTAGGCATGACCAAAAAGTCTTGAGCTACAACCCCATGGTCATAACTGACAGAAGTGTGCCAGATTCCAAAAACCGTAGTTTTTTTCTTGTTGACACCCTTGACTTGGATAATACTCTCAGATAGAGGTGGCTTCCCTAACTGACACCACACCCCATAGGATAGCAGATTGTATTTAGCACCCGTGTCCAATAAGGCGTTATATAGCACTTTTCCATAGGCACTATTTAACTCAATGGGGTATCGTAGAGGTGTGTCAGAGTCCAACCCATCCTCTTCGATTTCCACGTGGAATGCATTTGTGACCCCAAGGTTAGCCTCTCGTTTTTGTCTTATACGTTGTTGTCGCTCCTTAGCCTCAGCTTGAGCTTGTATCTTGTTTAACTCGGTTTGTGCTTTGGCGGCCTTTTTTTGATGAATGGCCCGTAGTTCTTCTTGGCTTAAAGGATCATAATATCTTTTGAATTTACTCCCATTGAGGAATCCAATGGTTTCAACTCCATCAAGAGTTTCCACACGAAGGGTACCTTGTGGGGTAATTTCACATACTCTATATGGTCCTTTACCAGCATATTTCAACTTTTTCTTCTCTTTACGTACTCCATACATAAGGACTTTATCACCAACTTTGATGTCCTTGTCCTTCACATGGCGATCAAACCACTTCTTTCTCCTATCCTTTTCCACAAGAGCATTTTGCATAGCCAACTGTCTCTCTTCGTCTAGTTTTTCTAAGATAAACAAACGCTCGGTTAAGGGGTTACCATTCCATCCTTCTTGCGAAGCTACCCTAAGACTACGAATGACAAACTCCCAAGGCATAACCGCTTCTTGGCCGTATACCATTTTGAATGGCGTACAATTAATAGCCACTTTATAAGCAGTACGATAAGCCCATAGAGCAGATGTCAACTACAAATCCCAATCAGTGCGATGAGCTTCTACCGTCTTGGTTAAAATAGAGATTAGAGTCTTGTTGGTGCTCTCGGCTTGTCTATTAGCTTGCGGGTAATAAGGTGTAGACTTATGGTGGGATATCATAAAGGTCGTGGTAAGCTCTCTTATTACCTCATTTATAAAATGGGTACCATTATCACTAACAATTTCAAAAGGGCAACCAAATCTTGTGATAATGTTCTCAAAAAGAAACTTAGCTGTTGTCCTCGCGTCAGCTTTTTGTGAAGCCTTAGCTTCAGCCCACTTTGTTACATAGTCCGTAGCAACTAGAATATATCGAGATTGAGTGTTGCGAGCTGCGGGACTAATTGGACCTACAAAGTCTAAGCCCCATTTTTCAAATGGTTGGGTTACTTTAATAGGATGTAAGGGCATTCTGTCCTTGCGCTGTGTGGTCTTGTAACGTTGGCACTCATCACACCCTTTTGTAAAAAGTGATGCATCCTTAAATAAAGTTGGCCACCAATAGCCTGATTGCAGCACCTTTCTAGCAGTCAGGTCCCCTGAAAAATGTCCTCCTGCTATGCCCATATGTGCTTCTTGCAAGATATACAAATATTGATCCTCGCGGGCACAACGCCTAATAATATCGTCCTTGCCGAATCTATACAGGGTTCCGGCAATCAAACAATAGGGTTCACATTCTTTTACTAGCCTTCGAGCGATATCCTTACGAAGTTCCTTGGGTGGAAAACCATTAACTAAAAAGTTAACAATGTTCTCACTCCATTCAGGCATAGTCTCAACTATGAATAGGGAAGTATCGGGTAATTCATCATCAACTCCTGTAGGGGCTTCACCATTGGGTATGCGAGACAAATGATCAGCCATGACGTGCCTTTTACCGGGTCTCACTACAATCGTGAAATCAAACTCCAGAAGAATTAACAACCATCGTGTGATTCTTCCTGTGGAGCATGGCTTGTTTACCAGATACAGCAACGCTTGATGATCCACATAAAATACAAACTTGTTTGCCAGAAGGTAGTAGCGAAATTTCTTTACTGCATAAACCATTGCCAAACCTTCTCGCTCTGTAGTGGTGTAGTTCCTTTCAGCATCGTTCAATTGACGGCTTGCAAAGCTAATGGGATAGTCCAATTTATGTTCTCCTGGTTGAGTGAGAACACACCCAATAGCAAAGTTTGATGCATCAATATGCACATGGAAAATGACATCCCAGTTAGGTGTCCTTAAAATCGGAGCACTTGCTAGTGTTTTCTTCAATTGTTCATAGGCCTGGTCACACTCTTCAGTCCATTTAAATTCAATGAGAAGCTTGTACAAAGGACGTGCTATCTCAGCGAAAAATAAAATAAACCGTCGATAATAACCCACGTGTCCCATGAACCTTTGAACTCCCTTGTAATTGGTTGGTGGTGATAACTCTAGAATCACTTTAATTTTGCTCTCATCGGTTGAGATACCATTCTTGGATACTATATGCCCTAAAATAACTCCATGCTTGACCCAAAATTGGCATTTGAACGGGTTCAATGAGATACGATATAACCTACATTTTTCAAACACCTTCCACAAACATGATAGATGTTCTTTCCAAGAAGAGTAAACACAAAGGTCGTCTAAGAAAGCTTCACAAAACTCTCTCAAATATTCTTTAAAAGCAGTGTTTATTAATCGTTGGAATGTAGCAGGGGCATTTGTTAAGCCAAAAGCCATCACACGAAATGCAAACATGCCAAATTCTGTGATGAAGGCAGTTTTAGCTTGGTCCTCTAGCGCTATCGTGATTTGGTAGCCTGAGTACCCATCTAGAAAGCTATAAGCTTCCTTGCCTGCAACTCTTTCGAGTACATGTTCGGAATATGGTAGGGGGTAATGGTCTCTTCTAGTAGCTGCATTAACTTTTTTGAGGTCCACGCACACCCTGAGTTTCCCATTCTTTTTTGGCACGATAACTATTGGCGACACCCATTCAGAGTGTTCAATAGGATATATGAACCCACATTTGATAAGCTTTTCTAGTTCTTCTTGAATGATCTTTGCGTACTTAGGATTCATCGGGTAGGGTCTTTGTTGTACGGGCTTCGCAGTGCTAATCATAGGGATTGTATGTTGGACCACAGAAGGCGGAACACCTTTCATATCATGGTATGTCCAAGCGAATACGTCCTTGAATTCCTTGAGAAGCTCTTTGAGGACCGCCTCTTCAACTTCTGTGAGGTCTTGGGCAATAAAAACAGGTTTTGATTCTTCACCGGGGTCAGCTAATTCTATTTCTTTAACTATTGCCGGACCATCATAGATTCCATTATTCCCATCGATAGGTATTCTTTGGGCTTTTGTGTACACAACCTTTGCTTCCCCTGTGGTGTAAGATTTGAAATGTTCTGGTGCAGGATGCAAGTCTGTGGATTCTGGTTGTGCGTTGGTTTGTGCTTCCATTTCTGCTTTCTTGTGTTGTCGAGCTAACTCTTGGTTTTGACACCTCCTTGCAGTGCGGCTCAACTTTGGCTTGTCTATGATCTCTAATTGGGCTATGTCATGGGGTCGTGGTCTACACCACATAACATTTTGGAGATATTCACCCCAATTGTCTACCAATTTTCGATGAGCATCACATGCTCCTATATAACTGAGCCATTCTGCTGAGGATCTCTTCTTGTTTATCCTAGCACGTACATTGGCTCGATATCGACGCCTCTTAAGGTTTTTCTTTTTCTTATTTGAGACTTGCTTTTGATTTGCATTTAGATCTGGCTCACTAAAGGAGTCCTCGTTGGTGTCCTCTTCACTCTCGGAGGAGCTATCATCGGTTGATGTGCTCGGTCCTTCCGAATGTTTTGACTCTGAACTTGCTCCACTCTCTAATTCATGAGATTCAGAATCCGTTTCACGCTGGGAGTCAGTGTCCAAGTCGTGTTGGTCAAAGTCTTCTATTGATCTATCGGTGTCACTGTCAGATTGGTCCACAATTGCCTTGCCCTTAGAAGATGCATGTATGGCACTTACCATGTTCAGAGGTGCAATTTGTGGTACCTCTTCCCCCTCTGGTGTGACCCAAGTGGTTCCTCTATTTCCCCAGGTATCTATGGTTGCAGCTAGGTGTACCCAATCCACATTGTCCGACTCAGTCATCCCAGGTAGGATATCCATATAAGGAGAATCTTGGCCAATGTCTGTATCCTTCTTACAAGTGTAACAATATTGTAGTGGGGCCGAGTGAACTGTGGTGTCAGAGCGATGATCAATAATGGTTTTACTCCCTAAGGGGTGTACCTTACCAGTCACCAAATCCACTCTAAGGACAGAGTCTTGGAATTGCAAATAGACATGATTTTTAGACCAATCGTGAACCATTTGTGCTTCCCTCATGAATGGTCGTCCTAAAATCATTTCATATGACATAAGGTGTTTAGAGAAATCCATTACAATGAACGTATGTCGTACCTTGTGTCCTAGAACTTTGATCTTAAGATCCTTGAGCATCCCCATAGGTTTGGCTATGGTACCATTTGCCATCTTTACCACAATGTTAGTAACACTGAGGCGGGGTTTTCCCATGGATTCCCAACAATCTTTTGTAACGATGCTAACTCCCGCACCACCATCAAGAATTCCCTTTATAGTTAATCCCTTGGTAGTGATGGGTAGGGTCGCATTAGACTCGTCGCCTTCAAAATACTGCCCTAATTCGTTAATGGGTACCTCGATCACAGACTCGTGTCCATCTAAGTCAAGTGATTGCACATGATTTTCCTCATCAATCATAATCGAGTCAGGCCTATTTGGTTGCGCAAACTGCGGTAATCCCGTTCGTAGCTCTCCGTTAAGGAATGCTCGAAGTGCAAGGAATAACTCAGGATCTCCATACAGCTTTGCTATGATCGTGGTTCGGACCTCAGAAGACATGAAGTCCACTAGTTTGGCAACATTCATTGGCGTTTTGCAGGGTGTAGGTCCTTGACTAGGAACTGGTGAGGATGGAATCTCATATTCCTCAATGGGATCAGGTATTCCTTCGTTAAACATCCTTTCCAACAAGAAGGGTGTATGCTCACTTTCTGATGTCCTGTCCTCACTCCCTTCTTGGATGATACTAGATATGGCTAACGGTCTATGGTTCATGTGGGGTGGATGAACTTGCGTGGGAAACACTGTGTCATGAATTTTGACCTGCATGGGTTCTGGTTCTAGTTTCCTTTGAGTCTCCTCCACTAAACCTCTTAGATGTTTCACCTGCTCAATCTCGTCTACTGGGTTTGGGTACGTCCCAATCTTCTTTTTACGATTCTTCCCTTTTTTGCCCCTGCGGTTTATCTTGGGGGTCTTGGATTGGATTTGGAAACACTTGTGGTGTTTTCAGAGGCTCTTTATGGTTTTCTCTTATTCGGTTTTCATTTGGTTCCATGTTACGGTTTTCTTTGTCGGTCTTTCCCTTTGTGGTATTGGTTCTAGTCTCCATTGTCTCGACTGAATCTGAATCATCCTCGAGGTCATTCATATACACGGGGTCATCTCCTGTTCCTATGTTTGTTTTGGAACTTGGCTTTGAATTTTCCGTATTCTGCGACTTCTTCCTTCGTGTCTTCTTTTTCTTTGCTTGGATAACTGACGCGGTATCTCTCTCTTCGAGGATATGTCCTGGCCCTTGAAGCATGGACCGTGTAATCGCATAAGCGGGTGCGACGGGTGGTATTGGCGATGTCACACTAGCAATTTCGACCAAATTTAGGGGTGTGATTTTAGGCGCATTTGGGTTATAGGGGCATTGGGCAATCAAGTGATCTATGCCACAACGATTACATGTGAGTATTGGCATTGCAGACGTGCTCCCTTGATTCATTTGCATCTGTGCAGCATTCTTTTGCAGCCTAATAGGGCACTCCGCTGCTCGATGTGGTCCACCACACTCGTAGCATTGAAGAGGTGGCCTCCTAGCCTGGGTGTTGATATTTTGACCTCTGGATGCGAGAGCAGCAGCTTGATAAACCGGCTTGACTTGTCCCCAACAATCTTCCATGTAGTATATAGGACATTCTTCCAATGTATCAAGTCCGTAGGCAATACTAGTGTCTATTTCCTCCTCACAACCATCTGATAAGCATTTGATGGCTCGCAACCCACTTGGTTCATAGGGGCGACTCTTGGATGCGGGGGCTGCGGTCCTAGCACAGGAGGTGGTAGCGGTGTAGCTTGTACAACATTTTGAGATCTAGGGACCATGTGTTGCGGTAGTTGCTCAACAGGTGGAGTAGGCATCAATACAGGAGCTCGAGGCGCATCCGTCCAGGCTACAGGTGGTCTATTTGCCATCATACGTTTGATCATTAAACAATCCTTAGCTTGGTGACCATACCTACCACATGCGTTGCAAGTTCCATTAAATTTTACTCTAAACGTAGGGCACTCACTAGTGCTATGTGGACCTAAGCAAATGGAACACCATTGTTGCTCCCTTCTTGGATACATGTGACTATTTTGAGGGGGTCGATTATCCTTAAGAGACTCTTGGATTGCCTTGGTGAGGTCTGTCAAGAATGTCTCAAATACCTTTGGCTCATTGGCAATGGGCTTTGCAGTCATGGGTTCATACTCAATGGCTTGTGAGCTAGTGGATCTCGTGTCAGTAGACACCCTCATGCCTGCTATCATCAAGTTGTCCTCTAATTGGATTGCATTGGCAGTGACATCTTCCCAGGTTGTGATACCTCTAATCACTAGTCCATTATAGATTCCTTCATTCCTCAACCCTCGAATGAATCGATCAAGCAGTTGGTTATTGTTGAAGCGCTCATTTACAGGGCAACGAGAGTTTAAGTGCTTTAGACGACTAATGAAGTCCCTTACTGACTCTCCTTCCTTACGTTCGGCCTTCTGTAGCTGAGATGCTACACCCCAAAGCACACCTTCTCGTATGTACTCCTTTAGAAACAACCTTCGAAGGGTAGGGTAGATTGTTTTCTCGTCCACCCTTAGGGTCCTATACCAATCTCCAGCCTTCCCACTTAATGTCAAGCTTAAGGCATTGCACTTATGTAGTTCGTTGCGTTCCCCTAAGGAATCACATACTTGTTCAAACACTTCAATGTGTTTCCTAGCATCTTCGTCCCCATTGAATTTTTGTGTGAGTTTGGCGATTTATACTGCCTTACTTCTAGGCTCTCTATCAGATGCATGACGCATATTTTCCGCGATAGATCGACCTATGGTTTGAGCAAACGCTGCCAAGTCACCTATGTGAGGAGGCAGGGCCGGTGGAGGTACTCTTGGAATCATATGTGGGAGAGGGACGGGTACCGGTCTTGGCATATGTGTGGATGATGCAGGATATGGAACATAACCGGGCATAGATCCACTCGGATAAGAGCTAGGGAGCGGCACTCGAGGAGCATAAGCAAGTGGTACAATTGGAGGTGTGGGGGCCATGTGTGCATAAGGGGCTAGAGGCACATATGGTCGAGGCCCCATATTAGGTACTACGACACTAGGTAGTGGCACTGCGCTAACCGTAGATGTCATCGGTACATTCTTTGTCAGGCTTATCCCTGGAGTGAGCACTGTGTTTTCCTTGATAGAGGGTTGAGCCAAGTTAGGAAAGCTAAAGTTTTTGCTCGGAGGCTCAGATTGCATAGAGACCCCAGGTGAAATGACGTAAGATGGGTCCATGGGGCTCATTAGAGGAGTCTCCATTTGTGATAGAGTAGGCTGTTGAGCCTTGCTCGTATCCAGAAATCTCATGGGGCCAGTTGAGAGTATATTTACCCCTCGGTTTTGCCTTTCTAATTGAATAATGCCATGGATAACATTACAGATCATTTTCTGTTGATCTTCGATGCTCGTGGCACTAGAGGTGGATTGTACAATCTCTATCCATCCTACATGGTAGGCGTGGCCAGAGTGTAGATCCGTCAACACCTCAGTGTGGAGGTCGTATGTCCAATGATCATTAATGAACAATCCTTCTAGAGTCGACGTGTTAACGGTTTCTTGTGAGGTAGAAGCAATGTGGCTCCCCGTGGTTTTACTTGTCACCAACGGTACTCTAGAGGGAACTTCTGAAGGAGGTAGCTCAACAGGGCCTTCTTGGTAAGAAGTTGGTAGGATATCCACATGGACACTCTTTGGGGGTGTGGGGTCCACGTGCGATGTGAAAGGAGATTCCACTTCCCCACCCCCTTCGTGTGCTTCATTTGCATCAGGTTCCGAGCGAGTAGCTCTACCTAATGTTTCCATGAAACGGCTAAACATACTAGTACTAGGCTGTGGAGTTTCGGGAGGTGCATGGCCTTCTCTCTCAGTGTTTTGGGTAGGGTATGCTTCCATGATTTCTGAGTCGGAGGAGGAATCACTAGCGGCTATTTTAGGGTCTTGGGTGGTGCTACCTTGTGTCCCCGCTGAGGGTCTAGAGCTTATCGTGGATGGGTAATGGGTGTCCTTATGAACAGAGGCACCCTCAATATGCTCGTGTTATAGCACCCGCCCAGAGCGTAAGTGCATATGACTTGATCCCCTAGAAGTGTCAGTGAGTGCCCGTGAAGGCTGCTCACCTAGTATTTTTGGGTGTTTTGCAACTCAAGTCTTTCCTTAATTTGACTTTTTGGTCCTTTTTTTCTGACCCGGCTATAGAATAGAGCGTATGATAGCTCAAAACGAGCGTCTCGGTCAGAGGGTTGTGCCGTGCTTTACAGCCCTCCGTTTGGTCACTCTATGCACTCGGAATCCCTAAAACTGTCAATTTCCAATAGGGAACTAGGCCCAAACTAGAAAGTCTAAGGGTGCAAGTGGGAAGAGAAAGGAGGAGAGTGGAGGACTTGTTCCACATGCTCTCATTCTCTCTTGAGGGAGTAGGGTATATATATAAGAGTGAGTCTAGTATATATCACATGACTGAGGACTGAGGCCTGGGCCTGGGCTTGGGCTTGGGCTTGGGCTTGGGGAAATGATCCCGATCTGTCTTTTATACAAACCAACCCGTCCGTTTTAAGAGTCTTTTATACAAACCACCCCGTCCGTTTTAAGAGTCACGTTTTTTATTTTCGAAAAATTTGACTGCCCGCTCACTCGCGTTTTTATTTTCCGTTTTTTTTTTTTTCAAAAAAATAAATTTCTTTTTTTTAACAATGCAAAAAACGCAGAAATTGCAGAAAATTGAAAACGCACAGAAATTGCAGAATTGAAATGCAAGAAATGCAGAAAATTGAAAAAACACAGAAATTGCAGAAAATTGGAACTTGGCAGAAAATTTAACACAGAAAACGCAGAAAATTGCAGAAATTGAAAACGCCGAAATTGAAAATGCAGAAATTGCAGAAATTGAAAAAACGCAAGAAATGCAGAAAATTGAAAAAGCACAGACAATAGCATAAATTGAAACTTGACAGAAAATGCAGAAAACGCAAAAAACAGAAATCTCCGCACACTCCTTCCCTGCCTTTCCTATGATAGAAATTGCACCACAAGGAAGCGTAAAGTGCTAACCGAGCTTAGTGTAGGGCATATCCCCGGCAGCGGCGCCAAAAATGTGCGCTCCTTGCCGCACTGTCGAAGCAAGGGACTTGCCAATACACCGTGTGCGAGCCACAAACGGCTCCAAGCACACAACAAGCCTAAACTAGCAAACTCAAGAGAACAAAGGGTGTGTCACTCACCGCTCTACGCTCGCCTTCGTGGTGGATTCCTCGCCGCGATGAAGAAGAAGCTGCAGTCGTGCCGCGCTCAACCGCTTCGCCGTCGTCGTGCCTTCGTAATGCTCGATCGCACACACACTCTCCCTCTCTCTCTCTCTCTCTCTCACACACACACACACACACACAAGGAGGTGAAGAAGAAGAAGATGGAGATTGAGATGGAGCAAGAGCACTCTTCAATTGCACAAATGAGAGAATGAGTAAAAATTAGGTTTAGTTGGCTTTTATAGGAGCTCACCCCATTCACACCTGGGCGCCCATGCTTAGCCAACTAACCCCTTGAATGTCCAAGTTAAAGTGCGCCTCTCATCGGCGATCACTCTACCTTTCCCTATTGGTCCGACAAGCCCGGTACCTGACTCTAAATAATACAACGTTTATAGATCATAGGGTGTCCGTGTGCCGTGAGGGTTAACATTATGGAAAACTGAATTTGTGATTGGCACTACGCTCGTTCTTCGCTCTCTTCGATTTCTGCAAAGAAAGTGTACTGTCATTTGCAGTCGTCCTCCTAGATCCATGAACATTGTAATAAGGTATGGAATATTCACAAGAGCGTCACATGGTGGCAGAGTAAAGTCATGAAAGTGTGGCATGCGAAATTGCCTCTGAAGGAGCAACTGTTTATGTGGAGATGAGTCATTGGGGTTCTCCCGATTGGCAAGTTTCTGTGATCTCGAAGATTGGCCTCTTCGCGATGTGTCCGATGTGGTGCAGCAGTTGAGAACACTCCACATTTATTGTGGTCTTGTTCTCACACGCTACAATTTGTGGATTGCATCTCCATAGTTCTTCGCACGCGGTTTCCTACCATGCATTTCGGTAAATCTTTTTGGATCTTTGGAGTACTTCCGCCACTGCTTCGGCCGTATGCCTACTTTTTGGGCTAGGTCAGATTCTGGGCACTTTGGACGGTGTGGAAAGTTTATAATTCCCTCATGTTTCAACAGATTCGAGTGGATTATGTTTCCTTCTTCAAATATCTCTTCTACAGTCTCTCCGAGCTGCCTATGACGGGACGAGCTTCTCATTAGCTCTACTTTGACTGTTTCTGATTTCCTGTTTGTAATTTTCATGAGGTTTTCTCGTCTTGAGGTTTCCTATTGGTAATTCAATCTTATATTACAAAAAAAAAAGTGTATGTTTTGTCTACACCGCAATCTCAGTTTGAGGTGTCTTCAACTAGGCAGATTTTGGACTATGTGGGCCATCTGGCACCATAGGAACTCCTTAATGTTCCAAGGCACTTCTGTTGATCCCTTTCCCTATTTCAAATAATGTCTTGGTCAAGCGCTGCATTTTGCCTATGACGCTGGATACATCACTCTTGATACCTATAGGATTTACTTTGACTGTTTCTAGCCTTCAGAGCCTCATAGTGCTCCGCTTTTTGTATCCCTTTCTTGTCGTGGGTTTTCCTCGCTTTGAGTTTCCCACTTATAATTAATCAAAGCAGATTTACGAAAAAAAGTGTGTTTCATCTGGAATGTCCCAATTGATCTGCCGTTGTAGGCAAAGTGGATCGGCCCTTGCTTCGTATCCGTCGAAAACAGCCCAAAGCTTCCTGACCCTGACCTTGCCTTCAAGTTGCATTCGTATGTGATTGCATTTGGAGAGACACCTTCGCTTCGCATCCGCCGAAATCAGCCCAGAGCATCCTGGTCCTATTGTACAAATGTGGTGGTCAGCCTCACGCCAAAGAGGTGCATGTGTTTGATCAATCCGCTTGGACCTGCATTGCAGAGTCACAATCAGCTTCGTACTCATTTTCAGCAATGCCTGCAAACATTTCCTAATATGTAGAATCGTAATCTGATGTGCGAGAGACACCCTTTCTTCAAATCGCCGAAAAGAGCCCAAAGCGTCCTGACCCTTGCAAATACTGTAGTCGAAGAGACGACATCCTTGTCACAAATCTCGGCAACAACTTGCGCTTTTGAAAGAACACAATTGGCATGCAAGTCAAACAACGTTAATTTTTAGTAGCCCTTGACTAACAATTTCATCACTTTTGATTGCTCGTGTCAACGTCTTGCATAATGCCGAACTCCTTGAAGAGGTAAGCATGGCTGATTGCATTTGGAAAAAAACGTAGGTCCATAGCCCACCCCGCACTATGTGCATATAGTCTCGACAAAGAGATCTAACTCTTCTTCCTGTGTCGCTACAATGAGTCTCTCTCTCTCTCTCTCTCTCTCTCTCTCTCTCTCTCTCTCTCTCTCTCTCTCTCTCTCTCTCTCTCTCTCTCTCTCTCTCAAAACCTCCATAGCTATGGGTGCTAGCCATGCTTTGTTGAGGGTCTTCTGTTTCTCGTCCCTTCTAGCTCATGGAATGTCTGTGTTAGATAAATATAGGCCACCTTCCCAGCATGAACAAAGGGGCGCAACAACAAGTTCCTTCACCGCTTGCAGAACTACACCATATCCACAATTGTGCTCTCACATTCTGCGTTGTTTATAAGCCCGCTCAATCGGCAAATGGCCACAGTTGCTTCATTTTCATTGAGCCTCACATCCTCATCGTATCAGCTCGCAAGGCATCTCGCGACATTTCCACCGCCTCGATTTGCCCCGTACAAAGGGGCACTTCAGGATCGCATTGACCTGATGAGAAACACCATGGATCAGCTTCGGTTTTACAGCTCTCGGACCTCAACTTGGGACGCTCATCAGCAAAACTGGAGCCAAACGCACCCAAAGGGTGCATTGAAGCTAGTGATGGTGGGGTAGCATTGTACCATTCCATCATCAATTGAATGAGTTTGATGAGCTATAAATTAAGCAGAGAGCCGGTCGGTGGGGGTGGGGTGGGGTGGGGTGGGGGGGGGGGGAGGGGTGTGGTGCGGCCTGCCCCAAAGAGGGGAGGCCTCAGTGATGGTTTCCCTTTTTGCTAATGAAAAAGAGAATAGTTTTTTTGAAATATATATTTTAATGTTTTGGCCTACCCAGAAATGCATAAATTTTTGATTGGCCAAGCACACAGAGGATACTCATTGCAAAGACAAGGTTGAAGGTTGAATCATGAAAAGGCATCATCCCTATTTTCACATGTTGGGCTTTCAACTATTTCTATACCATGCCCCCTACTTCTGTTGCCACTGCAAGCGTGAGCTCGCCATGGCTCTTGATCAAACAGTAAGCATGCAGGCAAGCCTCAAAGCGGGAACTCATCTCACATTCAACCTTCAACGCCTTTGCCTTGCCTTAGATAACGAACACACACACAATGGATGGAATCTCTCGATTTTGAAAAGGCTCACAACACGGAAAATGTCTGCTTCCCCACCATCAGAATGGTTGGCCATGGAGGAGAAGAGATAGCCTCGATGAGGATGAGAGAGAGAGAGAGAGAGAGAGAGAGAGAGAGAGAGAGAGAGAGAGAGAGAGAGAGAGAGAGAGAGAGAGAGAGAAGAAGAAGAAGAAGAAGAAGAAGAGGATTTTAACGTCGTAGGAAACTATCCCAAGAGACCTCAAAGATCTATTCGGCGAGAGTTGAACTCAAGACCTGTTATTCAAGAGGGATCTGGTTATGTACGTACTCTAGAAGGGGATTCCGACATTGTTCATTCCACCGTTGGAGTAACGCAGGGATGTCCACTGTCCCCTACTTTATTTCGTATGTACATAGATGAGGTATCAGATTACATTGATAGAGAGGGTGACAGAGGGGCTCAACTTGCAGGGTCATGGATCCCTTTGTTGTTGTATGTAGATGATATTGTATTGATAGCAGAATCACCAGATGGAATGCAGAGGCAGCTAGATGCATTACATAAATTCGCGGAGGACAGTGGACTGTCGGTAAATTTGGGTAAAACCAAAGTTATGGTGTTTAACACCACACCGCAGTGGGTTAGGAGATCGGCACCTACATTTGCATATGGCCAGGATATAGTAGAGTACACAGATGCATACACATACCTTGGGGTGGTATTTGCAGGACCGAAGTTTACTCTTAAGCCCCTCTTAAGAAAGCAGCGGATGCTAGATTATCCAGAGCCTCTGCGGCCCTGGGAGGGTTGGAGAGGATGTGTTCACAAGTGCAGTTTCAAGAACCACGAACAAAACTTTGGCTCTTTGATACTGTGGTGGCTTCGGCTATGCTTTATGGGGTCCAGATTTGGGGACCATCTGTGGACCAGGATAATTGGAAGTCAATGGAGAGACCTTTGGTATCTATGATTTCCCAAATGATTAGAGCCAAGGCCTCCGTACCACACGCAATTACCCGAGCGGAACTAGCGGCCCCTCCGATAGAAATTGAAGCTCTTACCAGATCAGTGTCCTTTATACATGGTTTGTGGGATACAAATAATGGCCGATATACTAGACTGGCCCTCGAATCCTCTCGACAATTGACAATGAAAGGGGATACATCATGCTGGTATGCGCAACTATCCTCGTGGTTTCAGAGACACGGGTTCAGTATGGAAAGATTACCCCCCTTCCAATACTCTCTTGAGGCTCCATCACTGGAAATTACACGAACGGACATTAATAAAATCATCCGACAGGATCTTATACAGTTGGATACTAAGAGGACATGGGTAGACCCTACACAAGAATTGGACACGAAGATGGCCGACTACAAAGAAAACTTCCTACAACTATCTGAAGATGGATTTGTGATTCGCCCGAGTTACATGGATACCCACCTGTCTCATGGTTTGAGATGTGCTATTGGTCTGATTCGTACATCCTCACACTAGTTGGAAATTGAATTTGGCAGATTTAGGGGAATCCCACCTGAGAGCAGAATTTGCAAGTTATGCGGAATGGAGCCGGAGACAGAATTACACTATATATGCCACTGCACAGTATACTATGAGATACGTGGGCGTTTTCATTGCCTCTTTGAAGAAGGCTTTGGACCTCTAGATAGAATCATGCAATACCAAGATCAAAGATGCTTAGGCTTGTACCTACTGGAACTACATTGGCATAGGGATAATCTAATGAGAAGACAAAGAGCACTACAGCCTCAGAGGCAGATCACAGATTTCTTCGGATCGAGAGAAGCAGGAGTGGAAGGGGAAGCAAGAGGCCAACAACCAACACAAAGGACATACCAAAGGCACCCTAATTGACAGAGCGATTGAGCTTAGGAAATCGAGACGACCACGACCAAGATGCAGAAGCACACTTCACCGGAGGAGACTACAACAAAGGATTAGAAGCATTCTAGCCAGACACCCATAATGCTCCTAAGAAGTTTATTTAATACTTTGTATTTAGTTTTTCACATTTATTTTCACACTTTCACACTTTTCACACTTAGTACTTTAGTACTACGGTACCCAGACATTGTAACAGATTCACCACTTTTGTATCAGTTTGGTCTCATACGTCATTCTGGCCTTTGGAAGACGTTAATATAACATTTCATTTCATTTCATATTCTCTCTCACACACACACAAGTCTTGCATGAGCACTCTTGATCTGCAGCTGCGACCTGTGAAATTTTTAGTAGCTTCCACCATTAAATACCTGCCGTTTTTGTCTTTATTTGACCGTTGCTTCAGCAGCTGTATGCAGTTTGACAAGTGATCACCATAGATTGTCTTGTAGCGGGCCTGGACTCTAGAGCTTGGAAGACTCCTCGACATTCAAGGCCCTGTGTTGTGGAGCTGCGATTTGCTGCAGCTTGTTGGTTTTGTTTGAGTGGCTATCTTTGAGCCCCTTCTCTCTCTCTCTCTCTCTCTCTCTCTCTCTCTCTCTCTCTCTCTCTATCCATCCCTCCCCAGTGTTGTATTGCAGGCTTCGAGAATGAAAAATACTTCCAATCTCAGACCCCGGCTCCAACTGTCGTCTGTGTGTGTGTGTCTCTTTTCAGACCGCATTTTCATGGATGATGGCTGTGTGTGTGTGTGTGTGTGTTTTCAGACTTCGCATGTCCATGGATGATGGCTGCCCCTCCAGCGTTGCTTTCTCTGACAGTGCTTGGTCAGTGCTCCTCTCTCTCTCTCTCTCTCTCTCCCCTCTTAAAAAGATAAAGGTCGCAGAGTGACCAGGACTCGTATAGCCTCAGGACTAAATAAAACATAGCATAGAGGGCGGGTAAGGGGATCGAGGGTAGAGAAGTGCGCGCACAAAAATCGGGGAGATTGCAGCCGTAGATGGACACTTAAAAACTAAATTCGACGACAGACTAAACCCGAACATCGCTTATGTTTTAATTATAAAACCCAAAAAAACTAGCCATGGTAACAGCATGTGCGCTAGGGTGGTATGGTTACCCCATGCATCTCAATCTAGGCGACGAGGCCCTGGGTTCAAATCGATCCAATGCGCGTCCACTTTTTCGTGTTGACTTGTCACGCATCCAGGTTTAATCTGCTCAGGCTTCCCGCGTCCACTTCCGGGCCGTCGATCCCATCACCCCCCTCTCTTTAATGTTATGTGTTACTTAGTGTCGTGGCGGCTCGTACAGAGAGTGCGTCCCACTCTCGAGCATTGGGATTCGGGAAGTTCTAATAAAAATTCTCAGAACATCTCTCTCTCTCTCTCTCTCTCTCTCTCTCTCTCTCTCTCTCTCTCTCAGACAGCTTGGACAGTGACTAGATAGTGGTCTTGAGTTCAGCTCTACTCGTCAGACAGATCTTTAAGGTGGATAGTTCCTTACGACGTCTCCACTTCTTCTTCTTCTTCTTCTTCCTCTCTCTCTCTCTCTCTCTCTCTCTCTCTCCCCTAAGTACCCCTCTAATTTGTGGAAATTCCCAAAATACCCATCTAATTTCAAGAATTCCGAAAATACCCCCAATATTTTATCCTTAATTCTCAAAATGCCCTTCAAATTTACCAAACTTCTTTGAATACCCCTAGTTGTGATTATAAATTTCTCCAAAGATAAAAATATTTGTGGATTTTCATAAGAAGACCGATTCTCTATCAAGACAAGATGCTAAAATTAGAATTTGAGTTGCCTTTTTTTTTTGCGAGGTGAGTTGCGACAACTTACATGCTAAGCACTCAAAAATGGGTCTCAATTGTCGAAAAGGAATAAAGATAAAAAAATTGTAAACAATCCAACCAAAATAGGTACAATGGTTATATGGGAATTTTTGAAATTTGAAGGATATTTTGGTAAATTTTTCATGTGTGTGTGTGTATATCTATATCTATATCTATATCTATATATATATATATATAGAGAGAGAGAGAGAGAGGCAGGTCTCGTGATTTTAACACTTGTTTTTGTAGAAGAGAGTTGAATTAAAAAAGGAAAGGAAAGTACAGAGACCCTTTAGGAGGGAAATGGGACATCCCAACAGAAAAGGAAAAGATTACAAATGAAGTTATCTCTAAGCAAGACTCAATCTCTAAGACTCATACATGGAAAAACACACGTGGTTACACCTTTGCCACCTAGTAGACTTTTGGATAGTTTTGACTTCAACATGTGAGGCTACTTTGACAAAATTCATAGAGTCCAGCATAATTCCTCTAAAGTTGAAAGACAGGGGTAGAGGGGAACTAGAGTGTTGAGGCCAAAAGTAGCTTTACACCTCTCCAACCATACCAACCATAAAAAGGCCCCTATGAGGGTAGTCCAAAGTGGGATATCCATAAAACTACCCTCACCCAATAGAATGGCTCTCCAGCTAATAGTAATCCCTTCCTTCTGACAGGATTTTTAAAGTTCAGCTTTGAACAGGAAATTGGAATTACAAGATACAAATAAATGGATCGTAGTTTCTTCATGCCTTCTACATCTAGAACAAATGCCATGTAATATATCCTGCTTCTTGGCTTTAGCTCCTATCCATAGCCCTTGATGTAGCGGTAACCACACGAGGCAATTGTGTTTGATTGCCAAGGAAAGGCCCACAGACATTAAAACATGTATTCCCACTGTTTTGCTTGTCATTGAAGACCCCACCTTCTGCTGACGTTTTTCACCAGATTTGAGTCCATCATGTTGGGTCTACATTTATGGAAATAAACATGATGACACATCTTTGACAAAGTAAGGTGACTACTCTTAAAGCATTGTTGTAGCTTTGCTAAGAAGACTTTACTTCTTTCATAAGCTAGGTCTACACAACCTTTGGATATGGTGCATCAAGAGATTGAGAGAACTTATTCAACTCAACATTATCATGGTCCTGCACTTCTGTATTGAGGTTGTCCATAGCTGCTTGTTGACTAGAGTTCTATAAAATTTGAATTGCACGTATGTTGGCCTTAGTGTATGAGGATTTTGAATCTAAGGAAAGACCCCTAGCATTATCCATTGGACTCTCTAGTGGTTATATCATTTCTTTAGGCTGCTGGGGGATGCTATAGTTGCTTGTTGATGAGAAGATTGATGAGTATCATCATTAGGGTTGTCAGATTAAGAAGGATTATTATCAGGTTCCCCCTCCTCTTCAGAAAGGGAAGGGTCAAACACCTCTTCAAGAAAAGTTCCAAAATTATTTACATTTCTATTGCTGTTTCCTCGAGGAGTGTTTCTATTTTTGTAACTACCCTTCCTACTGATTGGTTGAAATCCGTGAGTGTTGTCTTTGACTTCCTTGATTTTGTCAGTTTCTTTCTATAATTTACTGGCAAGATCTGGGCAGTCTTTTATGAGATGACCTTGTTTTAGACAATGAAAACAGGCATTGGGTAAGTTCCTATAAACCACCTTTTATGCATGCAGATTCTGTCCTTGTTAATCTTTGATGAGCACAGTATCTCTTAGCAGGTTATCAATATTGACCTCAATTAGAAATTGTGGGTCCCATTTGGGATTGATGCCATTGGAGGCCTTTTGCCCTAAGATTTTACCCACTTGGTTCCCTAACTGTTTAAGCCAAGGAAAGAACTCAATAGGGAAATCAGAAAAGTCCACCCAAATAGGAATGTTAGAAGGCTTCTTCCCTTTAGGGTCAAAGCCTTTGTGCCATTTGAATACTGACATTGGAGTGTTTCTCAACAACCATTGAACTCTACTAATAACTTGAAGAGCACTGCTAGAATCTTCAAAGAAATATAAGTAGTAGTAATTAGGTTGGTGTAATCCTGAGAGGGGATGATGTTTCTAGATTCCCATTCTTGAGATATTCACTGTTTCAGAACTTCAACCGGAGGGCGGATACCATGACAAAGACCAATATAAACTCTCTCTTGTAGCTGTTTAAACCACTGGGTCAATTCTGTAGTGTTCACCACTATTTCCCCATCTGCTACTTCATGTTCATCAGCATTGAGGAAGGAATCCTCTACATCAATTGGTTCTTTACCTACATAGTTCTGGTCTTCTACTACTTTGGGAGATGTTGGAACATTACCAACATTGGGATATTGGGGTTTAATGTTCATGGCCTCTTGGGCATTTTCAATGTTTTGCCAAACATTTGAGACAATAGAAAAGGAGCCATTATGGGGGATACTATTGAGATTTACCTGTTGATGAGGAAGTTGATAGCCCATTATGGGTGTTAGTGCTTCCCTTTGTATCACCATGTTCTTTCCTAGTAAGTGGAAGAGGTCCTGTTGAAGATGTTGATGCATAAATGCAATAGGGTTGAAGGAGGGGCACGCTTGAACCGCTTGCGCATATGACAGAGATGGTTGCCCTCCAGGTCTGAGATGGGAAAGAACTCCCTCTATTGGATGAAACCAGGGATTTTATTAACGTGTTCACAAATGCGTGAACACGCTAATAACATGCGTTAATAACATAATTTATGTGTTGTGATTACATTTATATTCACACAAATTTTGCAATGACCCTCTTAAACTTGGTTTGCCTATAAACCCTTTGGGATTTAGATAATCTGCATGGGCCCGCTAGGAATATCTAAATCCCGATTGGCTATTATCATAATTATAAAGAGCAGATGATAAGCCACATTTTTAGCTTTTTGGGAAAGATTGCCTTTGTTTAGAATTCTCGGTTGGCTAGGAGGGTCTTTTTGGAAAGAACGTCCTTACTTTAGGGACGATCATCTTTCCTTATAAGGTCGCCTAAGGCTATTGAGCCACTAGTCTTCATTTCTTTGAATTGTGGGTAGAGCGTGGTTTGTAGCTAATACCTGTGGATATTTAGAGACAAAGTTGAAGTCACTTGATCTTGTTTGCCTTTGAGCAAGCACATGTAATTTATATGTTGCTTTCTCCCTTATATTGTTTTATAAACAATTTGATGGAGTTAAGAGTCGTACTTAGGGGCTAGATTGGTTCTTGATATTTGATATGATCCACGTTAAACAAGAGTCTATTGTCTTATACTAGAGTATTGGGAAAACATAGATCCTTGGTTTGATTGGTGTAAAGTATTCTTAATTGGATACAAAAGACATCCTTCATTGGGTGTGCAATGTGCATTGTAGTATGCTATCAATTTCATGTATCTTAATTTGAAAACACACATTTATATGGATTAAAGATTATTTGCATTTATCATGCTATGATGCTTGAGATTTAAAAATAAAATAAAATATGTGGACATTTTAGAGAACATCAAAACTATCGATTAAGTAGGTCTATATATTTGACTATGCATGTAAAGTAAATTTAAAAGAAAAATATTGCATAACCTAAAAACTTTGAGCCATACTTTGGAGTTAGCTTGAGTTGTCATGGATGTCATTCTTTTTTTAAAGTAGAAACAATAAACAACATATTTGGTTATCTCTTGTTAAAGCATAATAAACACAATACTTGAAATTTTATAATAGTTTTAAATTGTTGTGTGGCTACATTCTATCATCAAATTTAGTGTATGTTTTTTGTAATATGTGAGTATCTTTGTTGTTACTTTAGTTATGTATTCATTGTTCCATGCTTTCTTGAATGGGTTATTTGAGATGGAAGAAAACGTTGGACCTAGTGATAGAACCCAAATTGAAAATAGAAAAAAAAGGCACTTGGGATAGAGTGGCAATACGCAATTAACATCGGTGATCGATTCATAGATTGGGCGTGCAAGCTATGCCATACAACAAATCAGGTGGGCGCCTCGACTAAGGAAAAAGTTTCTAGGTGGACCCAAGAAACTGGGTCGGACATATATCCACCCCAGTGCAACCGCAGTGGTCAAACACTTGAGGGAAGAAATTCAAAAGACAGAATCAAAGAAACATTGCATATCTACTAATAATTTTTTAGGGATGCCAGAACATCATGGTTCCAATCAACAAACTCCAGAAGCATCGCCAACTTGCACTCCAAATCCCAATGTGCATCTAGAAAGCAATCTACCCACTGCATCTTCATCAAAGCATCATTTTGACCTGGAAAAGGTGTGTATGCATCCAAATTAATTGCAAGAAAGCTTACACAGCGGTCTACTTGAAGATGCACAACCTCGCTCTTGCTGAAGCGATTTACTTTTGAGGGAGTTCTATGATGATGGTGGACAGTGAGCATCAAGGAAGAGAGCATGGAAGAAAATTGGTGAGTTTGGACCAGGGTTTTCACCAGCTATATACTATGGTATGAAAAATGATCTATTGGAGAAATGCTATGCTCAAGTAAAAGAATGTGTGTTGTCATAATAATCAATGTCTAATTCTCCTAAATGATTGCCTCATGTTAAATCACCATCTTCGAAGGTGTGTGAGGTCTTGGGTCTGAGACCGTAAGGGAATTGATGTTGTGTATTAAAGTGTTTGCTTAGTGCTTGAAGCTTCCATCTTCTTTGCACTAGCTAGTTATTGAAGGAACACCAAGAACTGTATTGTAAAATGTTTCTCTTGATGGGAGAAACCATAATACAAAGCCTTTTGGAGGGGGGACCGGCTCCATGCAAATCCGGTCCTCAACTGTTGTCAATTTCTTAATTTCTCTCTCTTTTGAAGTATTGTTCATGCTATCTAACTAGGTGTTATACTTTTTGTTGCTCTCTCCACCCAAGCACTCTTGTTATTCTCAGTAGGAATCTATTCTAATGAAATGCTTACTATGTTCATGCTATTTGCCGCTACACACAAGTTACTAGACCATTAAAAGTTACATTGGTATCAGAGCCCAAGGTTTCTCTTTTCTTGCTCAAGAAGGGAGGTCCTCAAGCTAGCTATAAATGGTTGGTATTATTAATTGCATGTGAGTAAGTAGAATAGGGATTTTTCAGCCTTGCAGTGCGCTTGCCTTTGTGCAGTTAATGTGGCATCACCGTCGAGAGCTATGGTCTTAATAGTGGAGTCCTACAGGGCTTGCCTATGACTTAGCCACTATTGAGCTGTTAGAAGCTTGACAGGAGCCAGTGCTATTTTGGTGTTGAACGACCCTCTCTTCTATTTCTTGCAATTAATGGTATTCGAGCCACGGGTACAATAGCTTGGGTGCTTTTTCTAAAGGGGTAAAAAGGAGTAGCAACTAGGGCTTGAAGTGCCAAAGTACATCTAAAAAGTCTACACCTAAAAGTTGTTAGAATGGCTGACAATAGTAAAGAGAGTGAAATTAATGTCGATAACTTTGATTTTGCTAATGAGCAGGCTACTAATGATGCCCCGATGCTTGTTAACTATCTTGTTTCTAGGCTTCAACAAGCCATGGGCAATCCATCCCTCCAAAGTGAAGTGAAATGGCAGCTTCGTGCTCATGGGATTCTCCTTGCTTCCCACATGACGAGAGAACACCTAGGAAGCCTCCTTGTGAGACTTCCAAAAGAGGTCTCTCTCTGATTCGGGAAGAAGAAGAGGATCCATACGAAGGGCTCAAAAATTTGCTTCTTGATGATGCATCTCCTTCCCAAAGGATAATTCAAGAGCCTTCACCGAAGGAACGAGAAAGAAGTGAGTCTCCTGCCACCTCAACGGAAATGGCTCCACGAAGACGGTGCGCTAAACACTCTCCATCACCTCCAAAACGGAGAAGACCATCGCATGCTTCCCCACACCATAATTCAAAGAGGGATGACATAAAGCAAGAGAAGAAAAGGCGAGAAATAGGACACCCACTTCTCCATCTTCTTCATCCTTTTCCTCTTATGAAAGTGATGGTGAAGACAACGAAGATCAAGGCAAGAAAAAGGCGAGAAAGAGGTCACCCTCTTCTCCATCTTCCTCAAAATTCTTCACCTTCTGAAAGAAGAGGCCATAGGAAATCCTATGCCGCGTGGAAGAGGTCATCCAAGCTCAAGAAGTTCAAAGAGGGAGGGAAAATCATCTCTTTCCTTACCAAGTCTTGGCCTTTATCCAACAGTTTGATGCGGCGTTTGGAGATGAGGGCTTCATGGAGTCCTCTAAGCTACGCCATGTAGCTATTCACTTTCAAAAGTCCGCTAGACAATGGTGGTCTAGCCTACAGGCCAACGATGAAGCTCCATGAACATGGAAAGATTTAAGAGCTTCCATTATGTATCAGTTTTTGGCCACCGATGCCAAAGACAAAGTACTCACCGAATGGCGAAACTTGAAGCTCTCTCCCTACGAATCCATTCACAAATATGTAGACAAGTTTTGGGACTTACAACTCAAAGCCACTGTCTTCAAGAAGTTGGATTTTGGAGAGCAAAAGCAACAATTTTGTGCGGGCTTAACTGAAGAAATGGCGGAGTATGTCAACTCCCAAACGCCACACACCATTTGGGCGGTTATATACCATACTATGGTGGCTTCTCGAATCAATTTCCAAACGGAGGCTAAAAGAAATTTTAAGCCCACTCAAAACAAGGGTTCCAATGAGCCTAAGGGAAAGGACAATGTCCAAAAATCTCCTAAGGGCAACTCCAACAAAGCTAAGGAGAAGGGAGTTTACAAAGGAAAAAATAAACTCTCTCCTGAAGAGCTTAAGCGTTATCGCAAGGATAACCGTTGTTTCAAGTGCGGCGAGCAAGGACATGCGTACCGTGCTTGTCCCCAAAAGAACACCCGTCATGAACCTCCTAGGCTACCTTGGTCGAAATCCAAGAGGAGGAAACTCACTACAAAGGATCTCCTCTATGCCATGCTTGGGGAAAAGTAAGAGAACATGCTTTTATTCTGTCTGGTTCTACTCACAATTTCATATCCACAGAGTTGGCCACCAAGCTAGGCATACAAGCTTATGAGATGGGAGATGTCCTACCCGAAGACGGTGCTTTCAAGGGGCAAGAAGATTCAGTCACTCCCTTAATCGGGAAATTGAGGCTCCATGTCCAAAGCTATATGGACAAAGAGGACTTCTTTATCTCTCCTCTCAAGCATGAGGATGTAATCCTAGGGGCACCATGGTTTGATCGCATGGCTACCAATGTTAAATTCCATGAAAGGGGAATCTCCTTTAGGTTCAGGGAAAAAGATATGTACATAGATGCTAAGGAAATGGGTAGCACCATACCCATTGTACTTACGCAAGCTTTCAATAAGTCAATAAAGAGCTCTATTTCCGTGTACATGATTTTTGTTAAAGACTCTCAAAATGAACCTAATGTTTTAGCAAAAGAAAATATACACAATCAAAAAGAATTAGAGTTATCCAATTTTCTCAAGGGGTTTCAAGATGTCTTTATTGACGACATCCCTTGTGAGCTACCTCCTAAACGAGGCAATGATGACCATGCAATTGAGCTTCTTCCAGGAAGTTCACCGCCCAACAAACCTCCTTATAGAGTTTCTCAAGAGGAGATTATGCGGCAAGTGCATGAGTTAGTTGAGAAGGGCATGGTTAGGCCTAGCTCATCTCCATTTTGTTCTCTTGTGCTACTAGTGCAAAAGAAAGCCTCGACACATATCGTATGTGTGTCGACTATAGAGCACTAAACAGGATCACTATCAAGAATAGGTTTCCCGTTCCACAGGTAGAAGACCTATTTGATAAGCTACAAGGATCCACCTACTTCAGTAGAATTGACCTAAAAAGTGGCTATCATCAAATAAGGATAGTTGATCAAGACATTGTAAAGACCGCATTTCGCACTACATTTGGTCTTTATGAATATATTGTCATGACTTTTGGCTTGACCAATGCACCAGCCACATTCAACCGCTTGATGGAGAAGCTATTCAGGCCTCATCGAACCTTTACTAGAGTGTTCTTTGATGATATCATCATCTACTCTAATTCATTGGACTAACACAAGCAACACCTCCAGGTAATATTTCAAGTTCTAAAAGAGAATAAACTTTATGTTAATCGAAATTTTTCTTACAAGAGATTCAGTATTTAGGTCACATTATCTCTCAAGATGGCATCCAAATGGATCCATCAGACGCTTCATAAAAAAGTTCTCACTAATAGCAGGACCATTAAATGACCTAACAAAGAAAAACGTTAGGTACACATGGTCTGCCAAAGAGAACAATGCTTTCGAAAAGCTTATCTCTCAAACTGTGCTTACACTACCGGATCTCTCAAAGCCATTTGAGGTCCAATGTGATGCTTGTGGTGATTGCCTTGGAGCTGTTTTTCTCCAAGAAGGGCACGCCATAGGCTATGAAAGTCGAAGGCTCGACCATGTTGAGCAAGCTCTAGGCATATATGACAAAAAACTCATCGCAGTTCTACATGCCTTAGACTCATGGAAGCACTAATTATTGGGGACTCCTTTTATTTTACGAACGGATCACCAAAGTCTTAAGTACTTCATGATGCAAACCAAGCTCTCCGACAAACAAATGAGGTGGGCAAATTTCCTTTCACAATTTCATTTTCATATTGCTCACATTGCTGGAAAGCATAATCAAGTAGCCGATGCACTCTCAAGACGGCCGAGAGTGAATGCGTTTCCATAGCAACTCACAATGATATATCTTCTATGATAGATGAGTATGCTATTGATCTCGAGTTAAGAGATGTGATTTCAGCCCTTGCACTAGGGAAGAAAGAGGAACCATTTATTTTACAAGATGGTTATCTTCTCTATGGAAATAGACTACGTGTAACTAACTCACTCCGTGAGAAAGTAATGTATGAATCTTATGCTCCTCTGTATGCGGGGCATAGAGGGATTCAGTCTACCCTAAAGGGGATTGAAACATATTTCTATTGGTCTACCATGAAAGAAAACATACAAGAGTATGTTTCTAAATGCGTGGTATGCCAAAAGACGAAGTTTGATAGAAGGAAGCAACCTGGATTGCTTCAACCTTTGCCAATCCCTAATTCACCATGGGAGAGCATATCCATGATTTTATCTTTGGATTACCTAAGTCTATCCATGCCAAATACAAGAATATGGACATAGTAGACAGGTTCAGTAAACAAGCTCATTTTATACCTATCAAAAAGACTATCAAAGCCCATCAAATGGCAACCCTCTTCACTTCACAAATCTTCAAGTACCATGGCTTGCCAATGTCCATAGTGTCGGATAGAGATCCTAGAATGACCAGTAATTTCTGGAAGGGTCTCTTTGAGAATTTAGGAACAAGGCTAAACTTCTCTTTGGCCTATCACCCGCAAACAAATGGCCAAAGTGAAATAGCTAACCTAACAATTCTCAATCTACTAAAAGCCTATGTAGTAGATCAAAGATCCCAATGGGAGAAGTACTTACCCTTAGTGGAGTATGCCTACAATAACACTGTACATACTTCCATGGGAAAAGCACCTTTTGAGGTAATTGAGGGAAGATAAAAAAGTCCCCTGCTACTTAAGGCACACGGGAAGATCTTTGCTGCAGATGAGTATAGCGAGACCTACAAGAATCTTTCCAAAAGATTAAGGATGCTATCTTTATCTCACAGCAAAGGAAAAAGGCTGTTGTTGACAAGCACAGAAGAGCCCAAGCCTTTAAAGAAAATGATTGGGTCTTATTAAAATTTTCCAAAGCTCGATTAAAGCACACGACGGGCAAGAATCCTACAGGACACCAAAAGTACTATGCTAAGTTAGCAAAAAGGTACTATGGTCCCTTCCAGATTCTTAGGCCAATCAATGAGATGGCCTATCAACTCAAGTTGCCCAACCATTGGCTCATACACAATGCTTTTCATGTGAGACTACTAAAGCCTTACAAAGAAGAGCCACCTCAAGAACTAACTATTGAAGACCCACCGGAGATTGAGGACCAAGAAGAGGTGCTCCAGCCTGAGTCCATTCTCCGACATGAAGACAAGGTACTAAGAGGCGGTAAGACTATCCAACAATATCTTATTAGGTTTAAGAATTATCCTTTTGAAGATGCTAGATGGATGCAAGGCATACAATTAAAGGATAACCTAAACCTTGTCAATGCTTACAATGCTTCCCAAGAGTAAGAAAATATACAAATGTTAAAAATGAGCAAAGTTTTTGTCTTACAAGACTCTCTTTTTCTTTATTGTGCACAAATGTGAAGTAGTATGCATGCTTAGATCAAGTTTGCTAAGATTACATTGTCATGAGTTTTTTTGGAAGAAGTGATTGTGCATATGTACATACCCATGCATCGTGCATCAAATAAAGGATTGCCCATTTTCCAGAGCAAGGTGGTTATGTGGGGCCCACATGTGTACAGGTAGGACAACATGTACATAGTGCATCGATTTTCACTATCACCAGTACCAGTGTGTTTTTTCTACAATAATGAAAAGTTGTTAGCGCTTAAAACTTCTCGAGGAAGCTATCCACGGGCCGATGACATGAGGTAAGCAGGTGCGTCAGATGGCATCTAGTGGCGTCAGGAGGCTGAATGGGGTTAATACTTGCACGTGGATAAGTGCGGACACAATGTGGGTGTTTTCTTGTGATAATTACGCATAAAGGTCATCATGATGACTATATTTGGGGGCCACTTCACGTGGTTGCGGGATACATTATTGGAAAAAGTTGAGTGCCAGGTGCGCGGATGGATGCAGCAGGGTGACAACTATGCACTGCGAGGCCAGTTTTTGGCATGTTCGGGGTCCGTTTGAGGTCAACTAAAAGGCCAAGGGTGCCCACGTAATAAAGCTAAGTGTGGGAACTGAAAAACCTGAGAGAAGACCAAAAAAACGTGGAGAGAAAGAGGAGGAACAACCGCAACTGTGTTTTTGCTGTTTTTGGAGCCTGTTTTGGCCATAAACTGCTCATCCGAGGATTTGAGCACTTTGACATTGTAGACTTGGATTTTGGGCCGTTCTGGATGCGATGGCGCTGTCCATTTTGCCAAATTCCTCACTATTTTTTTGATATTTTGGCTATGTAAGTTTCTTCTATGAGCGAAGCTTCTGCTCCAATTTGTGATTGTATTTGGCATATTTTACCCATATTGTGTGAGCTATTTGCCCCATTGGTGTTGGACCAAACTCAATTGTATCTAAACATAAGAAATTCTCCTCTTTTGAGCTGAGTTTTTTGGGTGTGTGTGTGTGTGTGTCTCTCTGAGTGGAGTGGGTAAATGGGTAGTCTCTCTCCTCTCACTCCATAGGTGTGTTCCCTGTCTCGGCCAGGTGGGTTGTGTAAGCTGAGTGGTTACCCATAGTGTGTGTGTATATCATCCCAAGAGTGTGTGTCAGGTCATTATAGAGGCGTTTTGTGTGTTTTCATCCCGCTCACATTCTTTTGGTGCCCCCACGGAGGATCTTTTTCGAGTACCTTCAGCTTCGGGATTATAGGTTTCAGATTGCAGACTACATGTTACAGGTTATAGGGACAGGTACAGGTACATGTATAGGTAGCTGGAGTAGAGTGATATACTGGCAAGTGGAAGTCACTTGCAGTTGTCGTAGATATGCATCATTTGGTGCCTATTTGAGCGCATTGTCCTACTGGATTGTACGTTACTTGTGGAAACTACCATTGTACGTCTTTGTGGAGCCATACTTGGTTTTATTTGGCAGTCCCAGCCATTTCTGAGACTTGGTCTGGAAGATAGTCATTTCTGAGACTTGACTATACAAGATTTGCATAAGCCTTCGTGAGAGAGTCGATAGCGTGAGGTTTTATTGAGTTGGGGGATTCTCAAATGTGAGATCCTTTCGGTGATACAGGTAGCTAGAGCACCCTTTTCGTGACCTTGCCATAGGCTATGTATTAGTGATTCCTACTTGATGCTCGATTTCTATTGTTGGAAGTTTATGCATACATATACAGTCTATATTTTGGGTTCTTACTGCTCTACTTCTACGGAAACTCTACCAAAATTTTTCCAAGCTGTGATGGCTGGTTTTTTGGTCTTTTGAGCCATTTATGCTGTTATGCTGCTGAAATTTTGGCAAAATCAGAGGATAAGACAGGTGTGCTTTCTTGGGAGTTTCATGGTTGGCTTTAGTGGATGATTAAAATGGCCCTCAATTCACTCCTTTTCATTTAACTCAAAAAATCCAGATAAATGTTCATGTGTCCAGGAAGATTTTTTTCCAGCAGCGCATAGTCTTTATGTTCGGGCCAAGAAGATTAAGAGAGATACTGGAATGCCGTTTGCCTCTTGTAATTCCGATGATTAACTATGAAAACTCATTTGATGTGCATGTGTTTTTCCTTATCTAAAGTTGAGCTCCATTGAAGTTTCTGGGGATTGCGGCCAGTAAAAAGTTTGGGTTCTTGTACGTGTGTTCGAAGGGGTTCTCAAAGCATCGTAACTTGGGTAGCCATGGCTTTCTCTTATCCAGAGTTTCATGGAAAAAGTGATGAAGATGTGGAAGACTTTTTGGAAAAGATGGAGGTTGCCTGTATTAGCAACTAGATTCATAACCCGGTGCAGACGTTACGTCTTCTCTAAATTTGTTTGAAGAGTGATGCACGTGTTTGGTCCAAAGAATTTGAAGAGGAGTTGTGCGTGGCTGATCCACTTGTAAGATTGAGTTGGGACAATCTAAGGCATGGATTGGAAGTGGAGTTTGTAAAGATAGAAGATCCTGACAAAGTGTGGCAAGAAGTACAAGGTTTGGTGCAGAAGGAAGGTGAGCCAGTAGATGCGTACATACATAAGTTTTCATTGGCATGGGAGCGGATGTGCAAGGCCTTAGCACCACAAGTACCCCCGTATGACATGATGAAGAAGGACAGGTTCTTGGATGGTCTTTGGGAGAATATACGTTGGCGAGTGAAGCTAAAGAAGCTTAGGACATATGAAGATGCACTAAAGGTAGCAATGAACAAAGAGTGGAAGCTGAGGAAAATGAGCTAGTTAGGGGTGGAGTCTTTGTCCATGAGGTCTGAATTTCAGCCTATGGACTCTTTACAAGGTCGCATGCCAGGGGTTCATCACGAACCAGTGGTTTCTGTTACTCCTCAGGTTATGCTAGCAGTGGTCACTACAGCAGTGCAAGATGATGGGCTAAGGCAAGACATGAGGCAAGTGGTAGATTTAATGAAGAATCTCAGCCTCGACCTGCTAGGTCAAGTGGGAAATAATCGAGGTCGAGGGAGGTTTGCAAATCAGCCAGGAGGTGAAGAAAGGCCTAGGAATGGTGTTGGACAAAGCAATGGTAGGTTCTGGAGGCAGACGCCCACATGTTATAATTGCGGAGAGTTGGGCCACATCAACCCGCAATGTGATAAGCCACCAAGAATGGGGGGAGACATGTATCCATTGCCAAAACAGGTGCTAACTAGGTCAAATGATTATGGTATTGAAATTAAGGGAGAAGAAGGGACCAATGGATTAACCCAGGAGGAAAAGGGAAAGACAAAAGTGATAAGTGTATTCACCTTGGAGAAGGCATCAAAGCTAGAGGATATATTATTGATGCCTATTGGGAAGAGGACCACAGAGGACAAGGAAGGAAGAAGTGCCCCAAGTCCTAGTAAGAAGAAGGGAAAGAGCCATGAAGGCGAAGATGTGAAGGCCAAGAGGAAAGAAGGGCTCGTCTCAAGTTTCATGTTTCAGATTTTCCACTAGGGGATGGGCAATTAAGCTATGACTTGAAGGAGGATTTGACAAGCAGGCAAGCCAACGTTACTTTTGGGAAGCTTATAGAGATGGTGCCTAAGCTAAAGCAGCAGTGGAAGAGGATGGTTAACCCAATGAAGAAAGAGACAGAGAGAGGTTCAGTAAAGGTGTTGGCGATGGATGAGATACTAGAAATCTGTCCAATAGTAGATGTGTGGCATAAAAGAAAAAATTTGGGACAAGGTTATGTTGATGGCGGAGCCCAAATATGTGTCATAACACACTCATGCGTTGAGAAGATGGTTACATTTTTATTAGGTGACCTCCCCGGGGTAGAGACCACCTTCACAAAGAAGGTCAAAACCCAAGTGTAGGATATCGCCCTCAATGTTCGCATTCATAGGCTTCCAAGTGACTAGAAAGAGAAGGGGGATCTTAAGCAACACAAAGGTGGAAGTAGATACCACCCTCACAAAGGAGGTCAAAACCCAAGTGCAAGGTATCATATTTGGTAAGGTTGAAGATTGTGTAGTGTCCACGCAAGGTGAATGACAATGCCAAGAGGATAGCCTTCAATGCTCCACAATTCCTTTGCTCGCATCCAAACAATAGCACACATGGTACAATAGGGTCAACCATAATCACCTCTCTTACACAAACATCATACCAACCATGCGATCCTAATTTTCAAGACCAAGGCAGGTCAAATCAAACTCCTTCAGCAATTACGGTTTCTCAAGGACACCAAATTTTGGTTTGTAGAAGATCTAACATCCGCCTAACTCAAACAGAAGAAGGAAGAACTCCAAAAGATGTGAGAAGCACACTCACTAGGGAAATGGTCAGTTTATCAAGAAGGTAAAGCCATTATCCAAGAGTTTTGAACTGTGAAACCGGCTCCCTCCTCACCTACCCCTTCTTAGGTTTTTTTAATTTCATATTATCTTCCCTTTATCACACTGTGCTAGACCCTTAGTCCTTAATTAAGATGTATCCAACACCCGGGGGGGTCCACCTTTCAAAAATACCTATAGCACGTGCGTTCAAGAGGTATTTCGAAAACCCCGGTTATACACACACACTTCATCATGAATTAAAAGACCCATCTTCTATTATTCAGAAGGCACTTTGTAATGTTTTTTTTTGGGTCCCATAGGTCATATGTGACCTTCATGAATGATAATTAAATTTATTTGTCTATCTATATCTACCTATCATAGATGTCATAATGAGCAGAATGCATAATCATTGAGAATGCCAAACGGACGCCAACACAAACATGGCAATGGTAATGGAAATGCTACAAAGTTTCAAATACGATGCTTATCTTAAAGATTATGAGTGTTCTTCTAGTACTAGAACTATGATCATGCACAAAGGTTCTTAAGTCAATCATCAACTACATCAGCTTCCAAATCATTGGTTGATTTGACTCACTCTTCAATGTCGAAGATGAGTATACAAAGCCCCTACAATAAATATAGCTCCTTGTGTGAGAAGAGTATTAAGAAGAAGTGACCAATATTTGTTGATGTGGACTGTGTGCTTGAAGAAGAGTGTCGTAGACCAAATAACTTTATACACGTCAACAATAAAGATGCTCATTCGGGCCATCCAAATATTGACGGTAATATGTGCGGTAATATGTGAGCTAATATGTGTGGTAATATGCACGGTTATATACGTGGTAATATGTGTGGTAATATGCACAGTAATATACGCGGTAATATGCATGGTAATAATTGTGGCTATATCACCGCTTTTATTACCACGTATATTGTTGTCAAACCACTACCACATCCTTTGCCGCTGTTATTGCCGCACACGCAATATTTTGTCTTTCTATTTTCCCTTGCTAATCCGCGACAACGCTAGCGATTCTGGAGTTTTTCTCTTATAGTGGAAATCCGTCCTTGATCACGGATTCTTCCACCCATCGCATCAGATCCTGCTGATTTGTTTTAAACATCACAGCAAATGCCGATGCGGATCCTTTGCATATTCTGGTAGCTTCCAATACCTAAGGAGTAACCTGAATTTTAGTAAAGTCCAACTTTATTGTGCCTCATTTGAAAGTATGTCATACATTTGATAAGCTACACCTTCTAAACCCTAATGTGCATAGCCAAATTGCTGTGTATCATCCTCAATCCCTAAGTATTGCATCTCATCCTCGACACCCTGAATCCATGTCCATACTTCCTGCTCTTTTGCACCACCACCGAATTATCTTTGTGCCATAGTTCTTCCAGGCTTAGATACCAAAATGGAGGCACTCGAATCTTCCTCAACGTGGGGGCACCAAACACTTACAGAGAGAAACTTTAGTGGGACACCTCTATAGGTAGCCTCTCTTGTAGTGTAGAAGCAAAGATCCCAAGTTCACATCACCCGCCAAACAAAATTGAAAAGATCTGTAGTAGCATCAACTCAAACCCTTGGCCATGAGGGAATTACAGTAGACGCCAACCTCAAGCTCAACAAAGGCGTGAAGTTAAACGCAGGGTGGTATTATAGCACACGCCCACCACTCCTGGCTAGTAAAACATCCCTAGTGTAGAAAGTCACACGCCCACCACTCCTGGCTAGTAAAACATCCCTAGTGTACAAAGTCACAAAAGTGTCGAATAAGTAGCAAGAACAAAGTTGACTGCATCTTATTTGCAAGATAGAGAGGAGCATCGTGCTTCCTCTCTCCCACATATAGAGAAGCATTCCTTCCATCGGAACCCCCCTTTTCTCCATCAACACAGCACACCCCCTCTAATTGGCTGCTCTCACAGTTTTCACTTCCCTTTGGATGATGGCCCGGTTGAGCTTGGAAACCTCTCTTGCTTGCAGACTCCCTCTTGCCGCATGCCCTATGAGGTCATCCTTGCTTGCTCGGCAACCCCCCTCATGGCTCCTAGCATGTCCTATCACAATCCCCGTGACTTTTCCTCCTTTGGTAGCTCATACGAGCTTCCTTGGCCTCTTGAAATGCTACTACATGAATTTTTTGGCTTTTGATAATGAATTGATGCCCCTTGACAAGCCCTTACCTATCAAGCCTGAGATTCCTTTTTCCTTTCTCTTGCATTGAAGGGCTAGGTCACCTATAAGATCCCACATTCTCTACAGGTTGTCTTTGATCTCGCCCCCCTTTGCAACAAGCTGGCTCAAAAACCCCCGTCATGGCTCCCTCTGCTGCACCAACTCCCTCTCCCAGAGTGGCTTCCAGAGCCTTCTCTTGGCCCCTCTCTACGGGGAATCTACTCTTGCACTTTCTAAAAAAGCCTAGCACCTAGAGCTCTACTTTTGACCCAAAAAATCAAAGACAATCCATTGAATGCATCATTTATACCATGCGAATTCTGGCTTTAGGCTGAGAAGATGCACACTCCTTGGCATGAGCACATTTACAAACATCTTCACTAAGACTTTCAGTTCCCTTCAATTGCAACATCGCATATGCCGTACCTTGTCCCAATCTCTATGCACCTCAATCCAAGAAAAGAAACTTCTTCAGCTAGTATATTTACACAACTTGCAAAAATGGGAAAATGACCATTGTTGTGCATTGATGCATTCTAGACCAAAGGATTGTCTGCCAGAAAAACATCTGAAAACGGCTATACTCATCAACATCAAAGATCTTCCCATGTACTTTAAGTATCAAGGGACTTTGAGGTCTTCCCTCTATGAACTCAAAAGGGCTTTTCTTGTAGTAGTATGGACAATATTATTGTACGCATACTCTACAAGGGGTAAGTACTTCTCCCATTGTGATCGTTGATCTATTGCTGTAACATATGTCTTTAGTAGATCGAGTATCATAAGATTGTCTATCTCACTTTGGCCATCTGTTTGTGGGTGGTAGGCCGAAGAGAAATTCAATCTTGTACCTAGATTTTCAAAGCGACTTTTCCAGAAATTATTGGTCTTTCTAGGATCTCAATCTGACACGATGGATGTTGGTAATCCATGGTGTTTGAAAATCTGAGATATGAATATTGTTGCCATTTGGTGTGAGTTGATAGTCTTTTTGATAAGAATAAAGCGTGCTCGCTTGCTAAACGTGTGGAGTATTGTCCATATTCCCGTATTCCCATGGATAGACTTGGGTAATCCAAAGATAAAATCCATGGATATACTCTCCCATGGTGAATTAGGGATGGGCAATGGATAGAGGAATCCAGGTTTCTTCCCTCTATCATACTTAGTCTTTTGGCATACCACACATTTTGAAACATACTCTTGTATGTCCACTTTCATGGTAGGCCAATAGAAATACGTCTCTACTCCTTGAAGAGCAGGTTGAATGCCTCTATGCCCCGCATAGGGAGGGCATGGGATTCATACATGAATTTCTCACGAAGGGAGTGGGTAGCTGATAGCCTATTTCCATGGAGAAGATAACCATCTTGCAAGGTGAATGGTTTCTCTTTCTTCCCCAAAGCAAGGCCTGACATTATGTCTTTAAAATCAGGGTCAATAGCATACTCATTTATCATAGAAGATAGATCATTGTGAGTTGCTATAGACACAACATTAACTTTTGGTCATCATGATAGTGCATCGGCCACTTGATTGTGATTACCAGCAATGTGAGCAATATGAAATATATTGCGAAAAAAAATTTGCCCACCTCATTTGTTTGTTCGAAAGCTTTGTTTGCGTTATGAAGTACTTGAGACTTTGAAGTTCTGTTCGTAAAAGGAATGGAGTCCCCAATAAATAGAGCTTCCATGTGTCTAGGGCATGTAGAAGAGCTAAAAGCTCTTTCTCAGAAATGCCCGAGACATGTTCATCGAGATTGAGCCTTCGACTCTCATATCATATGGCATGACCTTCTTGAAGCAAGACTGCTCCAAGGCAATCACCACAAGCATCACATTGGACCTCAAATGGCTTTGAGAGACCCGGAAGCATGAGGATTGGCTGAGTGGTAATCTTCTCAACTTCTTGCTTTGTTGCTGAATATACCTGTACACAAGCGTTTAATTTCGGAAATCGAATCAAAGCATTTAACCGGTAGAGGTGATCTTAGTAATGATTGGTATAACTAGAGATTTAACCTCAACCACTACTGTATTTTATACATTGTTGATGGTCTTGATTGAGTCTGCTAATCTAGAACCGTACTTCCCTCGGATGTTGGTCAATTTACATGAAAAGTCTAAATTCAGTCGTTGCTCCGTCAAAAGGTCACACAAGGTCCATATTCACTTCTAAAAGAAGTTTTGGAACCCTTAAGTCAAATGGAACCTCACTGTATAAGCTCAGTCAAATTTTCTCTTAACTAAGCCCCAGTAGACATCCTACACGTAGGATGTCTCGTGCTCTATTTCGCCTGGATTTTTGCACTATGGATTCCCTTTGATGTGTTGAGTCCACGGCTATTTTTACTTTTTGACTTGGACACCTATAAGCTGGTCAATGGACCAGAAATTGTTCTGACAGCCTGATGTTGGTTTGATCAGTCAGAGTCAACCCCAATTTGGACCAAAATTGACTAGGAGGCATGCCTCTGGCTATACAACGCCCTGCTATGCCTACAGTCACTATCTGGCTTTAATTTCTTGCTTTAGACAGTCTACGCGTAGGATGTCTTTTTGCTCAAAATGGCTTCAATTGAAAAGCACAGACTCCTCTTGGGGTGCTGATCACTTTGGTATGCTCAAAACTGAGTTTGGAGTGCAAAATCACACAGATGACATCCTACGCGTAGGATGTCTATTTGGGTTGTTTGACCCTAGACTTGACCCACAGCTTCCCCTTGATGTCAGCAATCCAGTGGTATGCTTAGATTTTGGTTTGGATTTCAAAAGTCCCCAATTTTAGTTGTTCCAGCCTTTTTCAGTCAAAAGTGCTAAAGTCTACGTAGAACCCAATTTTCTCACCCAAATAAGATGAAACCTCTCTCTTTCACTCAATATATCATGGGGATCATGCTCATGCAGGCATCCTATGGTTTTGGTCTAAAAATAATGCCTTGGCACAATTTGGGTAGGATGTCTCGAAATGTCAGTCTATCTGGCCTTATCCTGTCAAGATATGGTCAAATTTCCACTTTCATTGTGAAAATAGGGTAAAACCTACCTTCTAGACACACTGGTCAACTCAAAATTTAAAAATCTCCACTAGATTAGCCTGTAGACATCCTACGCATAGGATGTCTCCTGGCTTAAAATTAGATTTTTTTCCTGACAGAAATGCTCCTGATGCTCTGCAGCTCTATCAGAAACACTCACAGCAACTTTTGGACTTCACTCTAGCTTTGAAACACACTTTTGCGTCTTTTACAACCTTGTGATGAATCTAACAAGCAAGTATACATGCATGAGGTGCTCTAGATCCTGAAGCATGATGTCCTACTTACTCTACTCCTACTCCTCTTGTGAAATGGTGATAATGGTGTTTTGGTTGCTTTGTGGCCTCTCCGGACACTCAAGCTCTCCTCTCACCGCTTCTACCACTCCAACTCCTACTCTCTACACCACAACTCCACTAAAAACTACCTAAGTCTACCTAAGTCGAAGGATCTAGGCCAGATACACGCTCCCTAGACTCCCTCTAAGACCTAGAGCGTCCTCCACCCTCTCATCCTTTCTAAATGTAAAACGAGACTCTTGGAAAGCCAAAGAATCCCTATCCTCAAGGACTAGTCTCGGTCACCTACCTAGGATTTTCGTCCCCGGCAGCGGCGCCAATGTTGGACGGATACGCCGCGACGGACGTCAGCATAGCGAGAACTCACCTAATAAGATTTGTCTGATAAGGACGAAGCACGATCCGCAGGCGCGTGAAAGCAAGCACAGGGTGTCAACCTACACTCGATCGACTCCTAACTAATTCCTACAGAGGTCTCTACCCAATGTCTAAGCTACAGTCTTCAGGAGTGCATAAGAGGAAACTTCCTACAACGGCTTCTAGAGCCGAATACCCATCAAACAATCTCCAAACGCCATATAACTTGAAGGAGACCCTAGTAACACTAATAGGTTGCTCTCCCTAAGGTCTATGAACCAAAACCCCAACCCAAAACACCCGGTGCAAAATCACGTAGGATGTCTGGCTGAGATTTGCAGGTCGTCGTTTCCGAAAACTAAAGTGCCTAATGTGTAGCTCTACTCAATGTGAACGCGTGGATATGTTGCAATGCAAAAATGGACAATGTATGCTCACCGAATCACCAGTTGAAGCTCGTAGATGGAGCTTGCAAAACCGGACCGTACCCGCGCAATGTAGGTATTGGCGCGTAGCTCTCGTAGGGGGCAACACGCTGCACTTCTTCGCACTCGAATCCGACCACCTGTGCACGCGTAGCATCAAGATGAAGCTCTCACTCTCTTTCGTACACAGTACGCTCACTCACAGACTTCAAACTTTTTTAAAGATGACAAAGGTTTTTCATTAAGGTCAAAAAGTGGTATAAATACCTTACAATTCTCAAACCCTAATGTTCCAATTTAACCCTCTACTCAATCTAAATGTCAAAACTGGGATACAATCTAGAAACTTCTATAAGCCCCAATATTTACAAAGGTGAAATTTCGGGTTTCCTCAATAAATTAATAATTACAAAAAATAATAATCCGTCGAGCAGTCATTTTCCGTAGGGTGTGTCCAGCTTCTAAAATTCATCTTATCTTCCCTTTATCACACCTTTCTAGATCCTTGCTCCTTAATTGAGATGTATGCAACACCCGAGGGGTCCACCTTTCAGAAATACCTATCGCACGTGCGTTCAAGAGGTATTTTTTCAGAAGGCACTTTGTAATGTTTTTTTTGGGTCCCATAGGTCTTATGTGACCTTCATGAATGATAATTAAAGTTATTTGTCTATCTAAATCTACCTATCATAGATGTCATAATGAGCAGAATGCATAATCATTGAGAATGCCAAACGGACGCCAACACAAACATGGCAATGGCAATGGAAATGCTACAAAGTTTCAAATACGATGCTTATCTTAAAGATTATGAGTGTGGTCCTAGTACTAGAACTATGATCATGCACAAAGGTTCTTAAGTCAATCATCAACTACATGAGCTTCCAAATCACTGGTTGATTTGACTCACTCTTCAATGTCGAAGATGAGTATACAAAGCCCCTACAATAAATAGAGCTCCTTGTGAGAGAAGAGTATTAAGAAGAAGGGACCAATATTTGTTGATGTGAACTGTGTGCTTGAAGAAGACTGTCATAGACCATATGACTTTATACATGTCAACAATCAAGCTACTCATCTGGGCCATCCAAATTGGATGGACAGATGAGCATCTTTATGTTTGAAAATCTGTATGATGGTAATATGCGTGGTAATATGTGCAGTAATATGTGAGGTAATATGTGTGGTAATATGCACGGTTATATACGTGGTAATATGCGTGGTAATATGCACAGTAATATACGCGGTAATATGCACGGTAATAATTGCGGCTATATCACCTCTTTTATTACCACGTATATTGTTGTCAAACCACTACCACGTCCTTTGCTGCTGTGAGCGGAATGAAAACACACACAGCGGCTCTATAACGACCCAACACACACTCTTGGGAAGATACACACACACACTATGGGGCACCACTCGGCTTACACAACACACCTGGCCGAGATAGGGAACACACCTCTGGAGTGAGAGGAAAGAGACTATCCACTTGCCTACTCCACACACACACACACACACACACACCCAAAAGACTCAGCTCAAAAGAGGAGAATTTCTGATGTTTAGATACAAATGAGCTTGGGCCAACACCAATGGGGCAAACATCTCACACAATATGGGTAAAAGATACCAGATACAATCACAAATTGGAGAAGAAGCTTCACTCACCGGAGAAGATTACACAGAAAAACAGCAGAAAAAGAGTGAGGAATTTGGCAAAATGGACAGCTCCATCGCGTCCGGAACGGTCCAAAACCCCAGTCTACAATGTCAAAATGCTCAAATCCGACCACGGATGAGCAGTTTACGGCCAAAACAGGCTCCAAAATGAGCAAAAAACACACTTGCGGCTGTTCCTCCTCTCTTCTCCACGTTTTTTCTGGTCTTCTCTCAGTTTTTTCAGTTCCCACACTTATCTTTATTACTTGGGCACCCTTGGCCTTTTAGATGACCTCAAACGGACCCCGAACAGGCCAAAAAATGACCTCGCAGTGCATAGTTGTCACCTTTTTGCATCATTCGCACACCTGGCACTCAACTTTTTTCCAATAATACATCTCGCCACCACGTGAAATGGCCCCAAAAAGTGGTCCTAATGATGACCTTTCTGCATAACTCTCACCAGAAAACACCCACGTTGTGTCGGTCCTCATCCGCGTGCAAATATTGACCTCGTTCGCCCTCCTGACGCCACTAGATGCCATCTGACGCACCTGCTGACCTCACGTCGTCGGCCCGCGGATAGCTTCCTCGAGAAGTTTTACGCGCTACCAACTTCACTTTATTGTAGAAAAAAACACACTAGTACTGATAATAGTGAAAATCGCTGCACTATGTACATGCTGTCCTACCTGTACACATGTGGGCCCCACGTAACCACCTGGCTAAGGAAAATGGGCAATCCTTTATTTGATGCACCATGCATGTATATGTACACATGCGCAATCCCTTGCTCCAAAAAACTCCTAACACCGCTGTTATTGCCGCACACACAATATTTTCTCTTTCTGATTTCCTTTGCTAATCCGTGACAATGCTAGCGATTTTGGAGTTTTTCTCTTATAGTGGAAATCCCATCCTTGATCACGGATTCTTCCACCCATCGCATCAGATCCTGTTGATTTATTTTAAACATCAAGGCAAATGCCGATGCGGATCCTTTGCATATTCTGGTAGCTTCCAATACCTAAGGAGTAACCTGAGTTTTAGTAAAGTCCAACTTTATTGTGCCTCATTTGAAAGTATGTCATACATTTGATAAGCTACACCTTCTAAACCCTAATGTGCATAGCCAAATTGCTGTGTATCATCCTCAATCCCTAAGTATTGCATCTCAACCTCGACACCCTGAATCTATGTCCATACTTCCTGCTCTTTTGTACCACCACCGAATTATCTTTGTGCCATAGTTCTTCCAGGCTTAGATACCAAATTGGAGGCACTCGAATCTTCCTCAATGTGGGGGCACCAAACACTGACAGAGAGAAACTTTAGTGGGACACCTCTATAGGTAGACTCTCTTGTAGTGTAGAAGCAAAGATCCCAAGTTCACATCACCCGCCAAACAAAATTGAAGAGATCTGTAGTAGCATCAACTCAAACCCTCGGCCATGAGGGAATTACAGCAGACGCCAACCTCAAGCTCAACAAAGGCATGAAGTTAAACGTAGGGTGGTATTATAGCACACGCCCACCACTCTTGGGTAGTAAAACCTCCCTAGTGTACAAAGTCACAAAAGTGTCGAATAAGTATCAAGAACAAAGTTGACTGCATCTTATTTGCAAGATAGAGAGGAGCATCTTGCTTCCTCTCTCCCACATGTAGAGAAGCATTCCTTCCATCCGAACCCCCCTTTTCTCCATCAACACAGCACACCCCCTCTAATTGGTTCTTTTCATGTATAAGACATCACCAATCAATTTGTACCTGTATGCTCTACGCACAAAGCCATACTTCTTAGACTTCTAAATCTCCTTTGGAATGATTCCTGTTAGCAAAAACTCCTCTTCTTGAGCCAAACTTTCCCGGCCATGATAAAGAGGTAAATTGGTCCTCAACACGAATAGCTCCCCAATCATGCGTTGAGCTGCTTCATGTGCCTCTCCATTTAGAGCACGTTCAATGTGTCTAATGATCCATGCTTCGAGCTTTTTTAACAGGCCTTTAATTCTGAAGCACATTTCCTTCAATGAGGTGTTCTTGCTCTTCCACACACCCAGCACTTGCTTCACCACTAACAAGGCATCACCTTTTATGCTCAACCTTCGAACCTCATGCTTCAAACAAATGTGTAATCTGGCTTCCAATGTAGCATATTCAGCCTCATTGTTACTATGCGCATCCAATTTGAACCCTCTCTTGCATACTAGCTTCCCCTCTGGATCATAAAGTGCTATACCCCCTGAAGCTGCATCGTGGCTCTTTCTGTATGAACCATCAAAGAACAACACATGTGCATTGCTGATCTGTGGCACTTCTTCAACTACCTTTCTCACCACCTCTTCCTTAACAATAAGGGGATTCTCCTTGTAGGTCAACAAATCAGCTAGGGTAGCCCTTGTACTATCTTCCACTAGAAAAGAGAACTCAAACTCTTGCAGCTCAATTACCCATTTCTTCACCACATTTGACATGTTAGTACCATTAATTAATTGTGGCAAAAAGGCATAACTCGTCAAGAAAACAAAAGGCCGTGGTAGCAAGTAATGACGAAATCGTCGACAAGCAAATATTACACTGGCCATCACTAGCTCTACTTCCGATAACTTTCTCTCCGCTACCAACTTCACTTGGCTTGCACAATACACTGGCCTCATATAATGGCTGCCCTTCCCCTTTTGCAATAGCATGGCTCCAATGGCATCATCCCCTACTGATGGATTTACATAAAAAACTTTCTCCCAATCAGGAGCCTGCATGGCTGACAACCCCCCTAACACCTCTTTCACCTCTTGAAACACTTCTTCACAATTGTCATCCCATTGCAATGGATCATGCTTTGCCACTTGCTGTAATGGATAAAGAAGCTGCGAAGACAATGGAATAAACCGTGCCATGTACTTCACTTTGTGTATAAAGGTTGCCAATTGCTTCGTACTCATAGGTGATGGAAGAAGAATAATAGACTTCACCTTATCTGGATCAGCCTCAATGCCATTTTCTGACACCATATGGCCCAATAACTTCACCCTTGGCTGTGCTAGATGACATTTCTTTGGATTTAGTTGTCCTCCACATTCATCATATCGAGCGAATACCATCTGCAGCTTCTCATGGTGATCAACCCTACTGCTATAGACACAGAAGTCATCCATAAAAGCTTTAACACAACTACCAATGAATGGTTCCAACACCCAATTTGCTCTCTCTTGATAAAAGGAAGGTCCATTTGATAACCCAAATGGAAATACTGTGTAGCAATAGCAGCCCCATGGCGTAATAAAAGTTGTCTTTGTGTGGTCTTTAAGAGCAATCTTCAATTGAAAATAGCCTGAAAAACCATCACACACACTTTACCTCTCATAACCTGCCACTGAATCCAAGATCTGATCAATGAATGGAAGAGGATATGGGTTCTTCTTAGTGGCTGCATTTAAGGGTTTAAAATCTACACAGATCCTCCACTTCCCATCCTTCTTTGGACTGACTACTACTGGACTCACCCATTCTGTGGTCTCCACTGGAACTATGAACCCTGCCTTCAATAACTTGTCCACCTCTACCCGCAAGGCTTCCATTTGCTCTTGGCCCATCCTTCTTAGCCTTTGCCGCACTGGCTTAGCACCTTCTTTCAGCTCTATATGCATCTCTTCACCCTTGAACCCTCTGATCTCTTCATATGAAGTAATGAACAAATCAGGAAAACTAGCCAGCATATGCAAATATATATCCTTCTCCATAGCTGAGAGGTCTCCACTAATCATTTGCGTCATTAATTCCTGCTTCTTTGACAACTCAACCTTGGTTAGCATCAGCCCTTCAATCACTTCATAAGGCCCTTCACTTTCATCTTCAACCTCATTCGCAAATGCAACTAAACCAATCTCCTGGCTTTCTTTGTCCATCAAAAGAAATGCAACATCAGCATCCTCATCACTGCTAGTAGTGCTATCACTGTCCTCATCTGTCACCGTGGAAGAGTCTTCATCACTAGACTCATCCTCATCTTCATAAAGCTCCTCTAATCGTTTACTTGTGTCCATATTATGAAGCCTGTTGGTACCTGTCTTTCCATAGAGGCTAATCATACCATGTCGCCAATCCTGAACAGCTCCCACTGCACGTAACCATGGTCTGCCCAGTATAATAGGATATGCTCCCAACCCTACTGGCATCACATGCAAATCAACCACTGCCTTTGCATCATATGCCTCCACTTCTAAGCTCTTTACAACACCCAAGCATTTTACTTTTTGATGGTTTGCCAATCTGATCCGAAACCCTGACACCCCAGCCACTGTGAGACCCATCTTCTCAACGCATGAGTGTGTTATGACGCATATTTGGGCTCCGCCATCCACATAACCTTGTCCCAAATTTTTCCTTTTATGCCACACATCTACTATTGGACAAATGTCTGGTAGCTCATCCATTGCCAACACCTTTACTGAACCTCTCTCTGGCTCTTTCTCCATTGGGTTAACCATCCTCTTCCACTGTCGCTTTAGCTTAGGCACCATCTCTATAAGCTGCCCAAAAGTAACATCTGCCTTCCTGCTCATCAGATCCTCCTTCAAGTCATAGCTTAATTACCCATCCCCTAGTGGAAAATCTGAAACATGAAACTTTCGACGAGCTCTCCTTTTCCTCTTGGCCTTGACATCCTCGCCTTCATGGCTCTTTCCTTTCTTCTTACTAGGACCTGGGGCACTTCTTCCTTCCTTATCCTCTGTGGTCCTCTTTCCAATAGGCATCACTAATGTATCCTCTAGCTTTGATGCCTTCTCCAAGGTGACTACACTTAGCACTTTTGTCTTTCCCTTTTCCTCCTGGGTCAGTCCACTGGTTCCTTCGTCTCCCTTAATTTCGATGCCATAATCATTTGACCTAGTTAGCACTTGTCTTGGCAATGGATACATGTCTCCCCCCATCCTTGGTGGCTTATCACATTGCGGGCTGATGTGACCCAACTCTCCACAATTGTAACAGGTGGGCGTCTGCCTCCAAAACCTACCATTGTTTTGTCCAACACCATTACTAGGTCTTTCTTCACCTCCTGGCTGATTTTCATACCTCCCTCAACCTCGATTATTTCCCACTTGACCTAGCATGTTTAGGCTGAGATTCTTCATCAAATCTACCATTTGCCTCATGTCTTGCCTTAGCCCATCATCTTGCACTGCTGTAGTGACCACTGCTGGCATAACCTGAGTAGTAACAGGAACCACTGGTTCATGATGAACCCCTGACATGCGCCCTTGTTTAGACTCTATAGGCTGAAATTCAGACCTCATTGGCAAAGACTCCACCCCTAACTGGCTCATTTTCCTCAGCTTCCACTCTTTGTTCCTTGCTACCTCTAGTGCATCTTCATATGTCCTAGGCTTCTTTAGCTCCACTCTCCAACGTATATTCTCCCAAAGACCAGCCAAGAACCTGCCCTTCTTCATCATGTCAGGCGGGGGTACCTGTGGTGCTAAGGCCTTGCACATTCGCTCCCATGCCAATCAAAACTTACATATGTACGCATCTACTGGCTCACCTTCCTTTTGAACCAAACCTTGTACTTCTTGCCACACTTTGTCAGGATCTTCTATCTTCACAAACTCCACTTCCAACCCATGCCGTAGATTGTCCCAACTCAATCTTACAGGTGGATCAGCCACATGCAACTCCTCTTCAAATGCTTTGGACCAAACTCGTGCATCACTCTTCAAACAAATTTGGAGAAGGCGTAACATTTGCGCAGGGTCATGAATCTGGTTGCTAATGCAGGCAACCTCCATCTTTTCCAAAAAATCTTCCACATCTTCATCACTTCTTCCATGATACTCTGGATAAGAGAAAGCCATGTCTACCCAAATTTAATGCTTTAAGAACCCCTTCGAACACACGTGCAAGAACCCAAAACTTTTTACTACCCAATCCCCAGAAACTTCAATGGAGCTCAGCTTTAGATGAGAACAAACACATGCACATCAAATGAGTTTTCATAGTTGATCATCGGAATTACAACAGGCAAAGGACATTCCAGGATCTCTCTCAATCTTCTTGGCCCAAACATAAAGACTATGCGCTGCTGGAAAAAGATCTTCCTGGACACATGAACATTAATCTGAATTCTTTGAGTTAAATGAAAAGGAGTGAACTGAGGGCCATTTTGATCATCCATTAAAGCCAACCATGAAGCTCCCAAGAAGGCACACCTGACTCAACCTCTGATTTTGCCAAAATTTCAACAGCATAACAGCATAAATGGCTCAAAATACCAAAAAACCAGCCATCATAACTTGGGAAAATTTCAACAGAGTTTCCCCAGAAGTAGAGCAGTAGGAACCCAAAATATAGACTGTCTATGTATGCATAAACTGTCAACAATAGAACCCGAGCATCAAGTAGGACTCACTAGTACATAGCCTATGGCGAGGTCACAAAAAGGGTGCTCCAGCTACCTGTATCACCGAAAGGATCTCCACATTTGAGAATCCCCCAGCTCAATAAAAACCTCACACTATCGACCCTCACACGAAGGCTAATGCAAATCGCGTATAGTCAAGTCTCAGAAATGACTATCTTCCAGACCAAGTCTCAGAAATGGCTGGGACTGCCAAATACAACCAAGTATGGCTCCACAAATGCGTACGATGGCAGTTTCCACAAGTAACGTACAATCCAGCAGACAATGCGCTCAAATAGGCGCTAAGTGATGCATTCCCACAACAACTGCAAGTGACATCACTGCTAGTATATCACTGTACTCCAGCTACTTGTACCTGTGTGAATCACCTGTACCTGTACCTGTACCTGTCCCTGTAACCTGTAACCTGTAACCTGTAATCTGCAACCTGTAATCCCGAAGCTCGAAGCTCGAAGCTCGAAGCTCGAAGCAGAAGGTACTCGAAGAAGATCCGCTGTGGGGGCGCCAAAAGAATGTGAGCGGAATGAAAACACACACAGCGCCTCTATAACGACCCGACACACACTCTTGGGAAGATATACACACACACTATGGGGCACCACTCGGCTTACACAACACAGCTGGCCGAGACAGGGAACACACCCCTGGAGTGAGAGGGAAGAGACTATCCACTTGCCCACTCCACACACACACACACACACACACACACACACACACACACACACACACACCCAAAAGACTCAGCTCAAAAGAGGAGAATTTCTGATGTTTAGATACAAATGAGCTTGGGCCAACACCAATGGGGCAAACAGCTCACACAATATGGGTAAAAGATACCAGATACAATCACAAATTGGAGAAGAAGCTTCACTCACTGGAGAAGATTACACAGAAAAAAAGCAGAAAAAGAGTGAGGAATTTGGCAAAATGGACAGCGCCATCGCGTCTGGAACGGTCCAAAACCCCAGTCTACAATGTCAAAGTGCTCAAATCCGACCTCGGATGAGCAGTTTACGGCCAAAACAGGCTCCAAAATGAGCAAAAAACACACCTGCGGCTGTTCCTCCTCTCTTCTCCACGTTTTTTCTGGTCTTCTCTCAGTTTTTTCAGTTCCCACACTTATCTTTATTACTTGGGCACCCTTGGCCTTTTAGATGACCTCAAACGGACCGCGAACAGGCCAAAAACTGACCTCGCAGTGCATAGTTGTCACCTTTTTGCATCATTCGCACACCTGGCACTCAACTTTTTTCCAATAATGCATCTCGCCACCACGTGAAGTGTCCCCAAAAAGTGGTCCTAATGACGACCTTTCTGCATAACTCTCACCAAAAAACACCCACGTTGTGTCGGTCCTCATCCGCGTGCAAATATTGACCTCGTTCGCCCTCCTGACGCCACTAGATGCCATCTAACGCACCTGGTGACCTCACGTCGTCGGCCCGCGGATAGCTTCCTCAAGAATTTTTACGCGCTACCAACTTCACTTTATTGTAGAAAAAAACACACTAGTACTGATAATAGTGAAAATCGCTGCACTATGTACATGCTGTCCTACCTGTACACATGTGGGCCCCACGTAACCAACTGGCTAAGGAAAATGGGCAATCCTTTATTTGATGCACCATGCATGTATATGTACATATGCGCAATCCCTTGCTCCAAAAAACTCCTGACACCGCTGTTATTGCCGCAGACACAATATTTTCTCTTTCTATTTTCCTTTGCTAATCCGTGACAATGCTAGCGATTTTGGAGTTTTTCTCTTATAGTGGAAATCCCATCCTTGATCACGGATTCTTCCACCCATCGCATCAGATCCTGTTGATTTGTTTTAAACATCACGGCAAATGCCGATGCGGATCCTTTGCATATTTTGGTAGCTTCCAATACCTAAGGAGTAACCTGAGTTTTAGTAAAGTCCAACTTTATTGTGCCTCATTTGAAAGTATGTCATACATTTGATAAGCTACACCTTCTAAACCCTAATGTGCATAGCCAAATTGCTGTGTATCATCCTCAATCCCTAAGTATTGCATCTCAACCTCGACACCCTGTATCTATGTCCATACTTCCTGCTCTTTTGTACCACCACCGAATTATCTTTGTGCCATAGTTCTTCCAGGCTTAGATACCAAATTGGAGGCACTCGAATCTTCCTCAATGTGGGGGCACCAAACACTGACAGAGAGAAACTTTAGTGGGACACCTCTATAGGTAGACTCTCTTGTAGTGTAGAAGCAAAGATCCCAAGTTCACATCACCCGCTAAACAAAATTGAAGAGATCTGTAGTAGCATCAACTCAAACCCTTGGCCATGAGGGAATTACAGCAGACGCCAACCTCAAGCTCAACAAAGGCGTGAAGTTAAACGTAGGGTGGTATTATAGCACACGCCCACCACTCTTGGGTAGTAAAACCTCCCTAGTGTACAAAGTCACAAAAGTGTCGAATAAGTATCAAGAACAAAGTTGACTGCATCTTATTTGCAAGATAGAGAGGAGCATCGTGCTTCCTCTCTCCCACATATAGAGAAGCATTCCTTCCATCGGAACCCCGCTTTTCTCCATCAACACAGCACACCCCCTCTAATTGGCTGCTCTCACAGTTTTCTCTTCCCTTTGGATGATGGCCCGGTTGAGCTTGGCAGCCTCTCTTGCTTGGAGACTCCCTCTTGCCGCATGCCCTATGAGGTCATCCTTGCCTGCTCGGCAACCCCCCTCATGGCTCCCAGCATGTGCTGTCACAATCCCCTTGACTTTTCCTCCTCTAGCAGCTCACACGAGCTTCCTTGGCCTCTTGAAATGCTACTTCATGAATTGTTCGGCTTTTGATCATGAGTTGAAGCCCCTTGACAAGCCCTTACCTGCCAAGCCTGAGCTTCCTTTTTCCTTTCTCTTGCATTGAAGGGCGAGGTCACCTATAAGATCCCACATTCTCTACAGGTTGTCTTTGATCTCGCCCCCCTTTGCAATGAGCTGGCTCGACAACCCCCCTCATGGCTCCCTCTACTGCACCAGCTCCCTCTCCCAGAGTGGCTTCCAGAGCCTTCTCTTGGCCCCTCTCTACGGGGAATCTACTCTTGCACTTTCTAAAAAAAACTAGCACCTAGAGCTCTACTTTTGACCCAAAAAATCAAAGGCAATCCATTGAATGCATCATTTATACCATGCGAATTCTGGCTTTAGGTTGAGAAGATGCACACTCCTTGGCATGAGCACATTTACAAACATCTTCACTAAGACTTTCAGTTCCCTTCAATTGCAACATCGCATATGCCGGACCTTGTCCCAATCTCCATGCACCTCAATCCAAGAAAAGAAACTTCTTCAGCTAGTATATTTACACAACTTGCAAAAATGGGAAGATGCCCATTGTTGTGCATTGATGCATTCTAGACCAAAGGATTGTCTACCAGAAAAACATCTGAAAATGGCTATACTCATCAACAACAAAGATCTTCCCATGTACTTTAAGTAGCAAGGGACTTTTAGGTCTTCCCTCAATGAACTCAAAAGGGATTTTCTTGTAGTAGTATGGACAATATTATTGTACGCATACTCTACAAGGGGTAAGTACTTCTCCCATTGTGATCGTTGATCTACTTCTGTAACATAAGTCTTTAGTAGATCGAGTATCATAAGATTGTCTATCTCACTTTGGCCATCTGTTTGTGGGTGGTAGGCCGAAGAGAAATTCAATCTTGTACCTAGATTTTCAAAGAGACTTTTCCAGAAATTATTGGTCATTCTAGGATCTCAATCTGACACGATGGATGTTGGTAATCCATGGTGTTTGAAAATCTGAGATATGAATATTGTTGCCATTTGGTGTGCCTTGATAGTCTTTTTGATAAGAATAAAGCGTGCTCGCTTGCTAAACCTGTGGACTATTGTCCATATTCCCGTACTCCCATGGATAGTCTTGGGTAATCCAAAGATAAAATCCATGGATATACTCTCGCATGGTGAATTAGGGATGGGCAATGGCTGGAGTAATCTAGGTTTCTTCCCTCTATCATACTTAGTCTTTTGGCATACCACATATTTTGAAACATACTCTTGTATGTCCACTTTCATGGTAGGCCAATAGAAATACCTCTCTACTCCTTGAAGAGTAGGTTGAATGCCTCTATGCCCTGCATAGGGAGGAGCATGGGATTCATACATGAATTTCTCACGAATGGAGTGGGTAGCACATAGCCTATTGCCATGGAGAAGATAACCATCTTGCAAGGTGAATGGTTCCTCTTTCTTCCCCAAAGCAAGGGCTGACATTATGTCTTTAAAGTCAGGGTCAATAGCATACTCATTTATCATAGAAGATAGATCATTGTGAGTTGCTATAGACACAACATTAACTTTTGGTCATCATGATAGTGCATCGGCCACTTGATTGTGATTACTAGCAATGTGAGCAATATGAAATATATTGGGAAAGAAAATTTTCCACCTCATTTGTTTGTTCGAAAGATTTGTTTGCGTTATGAAGTACTTGAGACTTTGAAGTTCTGTTTGTAAAAGGAATGGAGTCCCCAATAAATAGAGCTTCCATGTGTCTAGGGCATGTAGAAGAGCTAAAAGCTCTTTCTCACGAATGCCCAAGACATGTTTATCCAGATTGAGCCTTCGACTCTCATATCATATGGCATGACCTTCTTGAAGCAAGATTGCTCCAAGGCAATCACTACAGGCATCACATTGGACCTCAAATGGCTTTGAGAGACCCGGAAGCATGAGGATTTGGCTGAGAGGTAATCTTCTCTTTGAGCTTGTCAAAATCTTTTGGCTCCTTATCAGCCCATGAACACTTAATGTTCTTCTTTGTTAAGTCAGCTAATGGTATTGGTATTTGAGAAAATTTTGCTATGAAGGGTCTATAGTATGCACACACACCAATAAATCTTCTTAGCTCGTGTAGATTCCTTGGATGGGGCCATGCTTTTATTACCTCTAACTTCAATGGATCCATACTCATACCACCTTGAGAGATAATAGGACCTAAATATTGAATCTCTTGAAGGAAAAATTCACTTTTCTTTTGGTTGAGAAAAAGCTTGTTCTCCTCAATGCTTGAAAACTCACTTAAAGATGTTGCGTGTGTTCCTCCAAGGACTTGGAGTAGATGATGATATCATCAAAGAACACTCTAGTGAACTTGCGGTAGGGTCTAAATATTTTCTCCATCAAATGATTGAATGTGGCAGGTGCATTGGTCAAGCCAAAAATAAACTAGGGCTCCCCTCGAGTTTATTCCTTCTAAGAAGAGCACAGTGAACTTGGAATCATTCAAATGATTTAGGGAGGTGCTTCCTCCTGGCATTGGTCCGTCATAGGTGAAACCTCCTGGCTGGTGACTACCCATCATGAAGAAGGATTTGTCTGATGAAGTGTTAGTATCACTACCCTCCTCAATAATCGGTGCTAGTGGATCTAGCCTTGCCTGAGTTACACTCTCCTCGGTGGACACTAAGCTACCTTGATCACCTGCCACCTTTTGGTATCTAAAAATGTATCTTCTTGATCTTAAATTCATCAAACTTAGCAATGCAATTTATTACAAATCCAACCACTCACCTGGCAAAGGATCAGTCTCCGCACAACTTCTTGCTTTGTTGCTGAATATACCTGTACACAAGCGTTTAATTTCGGCAATCGAATCAAAGCATTTAACCGCTAGAGGTGATCTTAGTAATGATTGGTATAACTGGAGAGTTAACCTCAACCACTACTATATTTTATACATTGCTGATGTTCTTGATTAGGTCTGCTAATCTGGAACTGTACTTCCCTCGGATGTTGGTCAATTTACATGAAAAGTCTGAATTCAGTCTTTGCTCCGTCAAAAGGTCACACAAGGTCCAAATTCACTTCTAAAAGAAGTTTTGGAACCCTTAAGTCAAATGGAACCTCACTGTATAAGCTCAGTCAAATTTTCTCTTCACTAAGCCCCAGTAGACGTCCTACACGTAGGATGTCTCCTACTCTGTTTCGCCTGGATTTTTGCACTATGGATTCCCTTTGATGTGCTGAGTCCACAGCTATTTTTACTTTTTGACTTGGACACCTATAAGCTGGTCAATGGACCAGAAATTGTTCCGACAGCCTGATGTTGGTTTGATCAGTCAGAGTCAACCCCAATTTGGACCGAAATTGACTAGGAGGCATGCCTCTAGCTATACAACGCCCTGCTATGCCTACAGTCACTATCTGGCTTTAATTTCTTGCTTTAGACAGTCTACGCGTAGGATGTCTTTTTGCTCAAAATGGCTTCAATTGAAAAGCACAGACTCCTCTTGGGGTGCTGATCACTTTGGTATGCTCAAAACTGAGTTTGGAGTGCAAAATCACACAAATGACATCCTACGCGTAGGATGTCTATTTGGCCTGTTTGACCCCAGACTTGACCCACAGCTTCCCCTTGATGTCAGCAATCCAGTGGTATGCTTAGATTTTGGTTTGGATTTCAAAAGTCCCCAATTTTAGCTGTTCCAGCCTTTTTCAGTCAAAAGTGCTAAAGTCTACGTAGAACCCAATTTTCTCACCCAAATGAGATGAAACCTCTCTCTTTCACTCAATATATCATGGGGATCATGCTCATGCAGACATCCTATGGTTTTGGTCTAAAAATAATTCCTTGGCACAATTTGGGTAGGATGTCTGGAAATTTCAGTCTATCTGGCCTTATCCTGTCAAGATATGGTCAAATTTCCACTTTCATTGTGAAAATAGGGTAAAACCTACCTTCTAGACACACTGGTCAACTCAAAATTTAAAAATCTCCACTAGATTAGCCTGTAGACATCCTACGCGTAGGATGTCTCCTGGCTTAAAATTAGATTTTTTTCCTGACAGAAATGCTCCTGATGCTCTGCAACTCTATCAGAAACACTCACAGAAACATGTGGACTTCACTCTAGCTTTCAAACACACTTTTGCGTCTTTTACAACCTTGTGATGAATCTAACAAGCAAGTATACATGCATGAGGTGCTCTAGATCCTGAATCATGATGTCCTACTTACTCTACTCCTACTCCTCATGTGAAATGGTGATAATGGTGTTTTGGTTGCTTTGTGGCCTCTCCGGACTCTCAAGCTCTCCTCTCACCGCTTCTACCACTCCAACTCCTACTCTCTACACCACAACTCCACTAAAAACTACCTAAGTCTACCTAAGTCGAAGGATCTAGGCCAGATACATGCTCCCTAGACTCCCTCTAAGACCTAAAGAGTCCTCCACCCTCTCATCCTTCCTAAATGTAAAACGAGACTCTTGGCAAGCCAAAGAATCCCTATCCTCAAGGACTAGTCTCGGTCACCTACCTAGGATTTTCGGCCCCGGTAGCGGCGCCAATGTTGGACGGACGTCAGCACAACGAGAACTCACCTAATAAGATTTGTTAGATAAGGACGAAGCACGATCCGCAGGCGCGTGAAAGCAATCACAGGGTGTCAACCTACACTCGATCGACTCCTAAGTAATTCCTACAGAGGTCTCTACCCCATGTCTAAGCTACAGTCTTCAGGAGTGCATAAGAGGAAACTTCCTACAACGGTTTCTAGATCCGAATACCCATCAAACAATCTCCAAACGCCACAGAACTTGAAGGAGACCCTACTAACGCTAATAGGTCGCTCTCCCTAAGGTCTATGAACCAAAACCCCAACCCAAAACACCTGATGCAAAATCACGTAGGATGTCTGGCTGAGATTTGCACGTCGTCGTTTCCGAAAACTAAAGTGCCTAATGTGTAGCTCTACTCAATGCGAACGCGTGGATATGTTGCAATGCATTAACGGACAATGTATGCTCACCGAATCACCAGATGAAGCTCGTAGATGGAGCTCGCAAAACCGGACCGTACGCGCGCAATGTAGGTATTGGTGCGTAGCTCTCGTCGGGGGCAACACACTGCACTTCTTCGCACTCGATTCCGACCACCGGTGCACGCGTGGCATCAAGATGAAGCTCTCACTCTCTTTCATACACAGTACGCTCACTCACATACTTCAAACTTTTTTAAAGATGACAAAGGTTTTTCAATAAGGTGAAAAAGTGGTATAAATACCTTACAATTTTCAAACCCTAATGTTCCAATTTAACCCTCTACTCAATCTAAATGTCAAAACTAGGATACAATCTGGAAACTTCTGTAAGCCCCAATATTTACAAAGGTGAAATGTCGGGTTTCCTCAATAAATTAATAATTACAAAAAATAATAATTCGTCGAGCAGTCATTTTCCGTAGGGTGTGTCTAGCTTCTAACATTCATCTTATCTTCCCTTTATCACACCTTTCTAGATCCTTGCTCCTTAATTGAGATGTATCCAACACCCGAGGGGTCCACCTTTCAAAAATACCTATAGCACGTACGTTCAAGAGGTATTTTTTCAGAAGGCACTTTGTAATGTTTTTTTTTGGGTCCCATAGGTCATATGTGACCTTCATGAATGATAATTAAATTTAGTTGTCTATATATATCTACTTATCATAGATGTCATAATGAGCAGAATGCATAATCATTGAGAATGCCAAACGGACTCCAACACAAACATGGCAATGGCAATGGCAATGCTACAAAGTTTCAAATACGATGCTTATCTTAAAGATTATGAGTGTGCTCCTAGTACTAGAACTATGATCATGCACAAAGGTTCTTAAGTCAATCATCAACTACATCAGCTTCCAAATCACTGGTTGATTTGACTCACTCTTCAATGTCGAAGATGAGTATACAAAGCCCCTACAATAAATAGAGCTCCTTCTGAGAGAAGAGTATTAAGAAGAAGCGACCAATATTTGTTGATGTGAATTGTGTGCTTGAAGAAGACTGTCATAGACCAGATGACTTTATACATGTCAACAATCAAGCTACTCATCTGGGCCATCCAAATTGGATGGACAGATGAGCATCTTTATGTTTGAAAATCTGTACGATGGTAATATGCGTGGTAATAAGTGCGGTAATATGTGAGGTAATATGTGTGGTAATATGCATGGTTATATACGTGGTAATATGCGTGCTAATATGCACAGTAATATACACGATAATATGCACGGTAATAATTACGGCTATATCACCTCTTTTATTACCACGTATATTGTTGTCAAACCACTACCACGTCCTTTGCCGCTATTATTGCCGCACACACAATATTTTCTCTTTCTATTTTCCTTTGCTAATCCGCGACAATGCTAGCGATTCTGGAGTTTTTCTCTTATAGTGGAAATCCCATCCTTGATCACGGATTCTTCCACCCATCCCATCAGATCTTGTTGATTTGTTTTAAACATCACGGCAAATGTTGATGCGGATCCTTTGCATATTCTGGTAGCTTCCAATACCTAAGGAGTAACCTGAGTTTTAGTAAAGTCCAACTTTATTGTGCCTCATTTGAAAGTATGTCATACATTTGATAAGCTACACCTTCTAAACCCTAATGTGCATAGCCAAATTGCTGTGTATCATCCTCAATCCCTAAGTATTGCATCTCAACCTCGACACCCTGAATCCATGTCCATACTTCCTCCTCTTTTGCACCACCACCGAATTATCTTTCTGCCATAGTTCTTCCACGCTTAGATACCAAACTAGAGGCACTTGAATCTTCCTCAATGTTGGGGCACCAAACACTGACAGAGAGAATCTTTAGTGGGACACCTCTATAGGTAGACTCTCTTGTAGTGTAGAAGCAAAGATCCCAAGTTCACATCACCCGCCAAACAAAATTGAAGAGATCTGTAGAAGCATCAAATCAAACCCTTGGCCATGAGGGAATTACAGCAGACGCCAACCTCAAGCTCAACAAAGGCGTGAAGTTAAACGTAGGGTGGTATTATAGCACACGCCCACCACTCTTGGGTAGTAAAACCTCCCTAGTGTACAAAGTCACAAAAGTGTCGAATAAGTATCAAGAACAAATTTGACTGCATCTTATTTGCAAGATAGAGAGGAGCATCGTGCTTCCTCTCTCCCACATATAGAGAAGCATTCCTTCCATCGGAACCCCCCTTTTCTCCATCAACACAGCACACCCCCTCTAATTGGTTGCTCTCACAGTTTTCTCTTCCCTTTGGATGATGGCCCGGTTGAGCTTGGCAGCCTCTCTTGCTTGGAGACTCCCTCTTGCCGCATGCCCTATGAGGTCATCCTTGCCTGCTCAGCAACCCCCCTCATGGCTCCCAGGATGTGCTGTCACAATCCCCTTGACTTTTCCTCCTCTAGCAGCTCACACGAGCTTCCTTGGCCTCTTGAAATGCTACTTCATGAATTGTTCGGCTTTTGATCATGAGTTGAAGCCCCTTGACAAGCCCTTACCTGCCAAGCCTGAGCTTCCTTTTTCCTTTCTCTTGCATTGAAGGGCGAGGTCACCTATAAGATCCCACATTCTCTACAGGTTGTCTTTGATCTCGCCCCCCTTTGCAACGAGCTGGCTCGACAACCCCCCTCATGGCTCCCTCTACTGCACCAGCTCCCTCTCCCAGAGTGGCTTCCAGAGCCTTCTCTTGGCCCCTCTCTACGGGGAATCTACTCTTGCACTTTCTAAAAAAAACTAGCACCTAGAGCTCTACTTTTGACCCAAAAAATCAAAGGCAATCCATTGAATGCATCATTTATACCATGCGAACTCTGGCTTTAGGCTGAGAAGATGCACACTCCTTGGCATGAGCACATTTACAAACATCTTCACTAAGACTTTCAGTTCCCTTCAATTGCAACATCGCATATGCCGGACCTTGTCCCAATCTCCATGCACCTCAATCCAAGAAAAGAAACTTCTTCAGCTAGTATATTTACACAACTTGCAAAAATGGGAAGATGCCCATTGTTGTGCATTGATGCATTCTAGACCAAAGGATTGTCTACCAGAAAAACATCTGAAAATGGCTATACTCATCAACAACAAAGATCTTCCCATGTACTTTAAGTAGCAAGGGACTTTTAGGTCTTCCCTCAATGAACTCAAAAGGGATTTTCTTGTAGTAGTATGGACAATATTATTGTACGCATACTCTACAAGGGGTAAGTACTTCTTCCATTGTGATCGTTGATCTACTTCTGTAACATAAGTCTTTAGTAGATCTAGTATCATAAGATTGTCTATTTCACTTTGGCCATCTGTTTGTGGGTGGTAGGCCGAAGAGAAATTCAATCTTGTACCTAGATTTTCAAAGAGACTTTTCCAAAAATTATTGGTCATTCTAGGATCTCAATTTGACACGATGGATGTGGTAACCATGGTGTTTGAAAATCTGAGATATGAAGATTGTTGCCATTTGGTGTGCCTTGATAGTATTTTTGATAAGAATAAAGCGTGCTCGCTTACTAAACCTGTGGACTATTGTCCATATTCCCGTATTCCCATGTATAGTCTTGGGTAATCCAAAGATAAAATCCATGGATATACTCTCCCATGGTGAATTAGGGATGGGCAATGGCTAGAGTAATCCAGGTTTCTTCCCTCTATCATACTTAGTCTTTTGGCATACCACACATTTTGAAACATACTCTTGTATGTCCACTTTCATGGTAGGCCAATAGAAATACGTCTCTACTCGTTGAAGAGTAGGTTGAATGCCTCTATGCCCCGCATAGGGAGGAGCATGGGATTCATACATGAATTTCTCACGAAGGGAGTGGCTAATAATTGCGGCTATATCACCGTTTTATTACCACATATATTTTTGTCAAACCACTACCGCGTTCTTTTACGCTGTTATTGCCGCACACACAATATTTTCTCTTTCTATTTTCCTTTGTTAATCCGCAGTAATGCTAGCGGTTCTGGAGTTTTCCTCTTATAGTGGAAATCCAATCCTTGATCACGGATTCTTCCACCCATCCCATCAGATTCTGTTGATTTGTTTTAAACATCACAGAAAAAGCCGATGTGGATTCTTTGCATATTCTGGTAGCTTCCAATACCTAAGGAGTAACGTGGCTTTTAGTAAAGTCCAACCTTGTTGTGCCTCATGTGAATGTATGTCATACATTTGATAAGCTACACCTTCTAAACCCTAATGTGCATAGCCAAATTGCTGTGTATCATCCTCAATCCCTAAGTATTTCATCTTAGCCTCGACACCCTGAATCCATGTCCATACTTCCTGCTCTTTTGCACCACCACTGAATTATCATTGTGCCATAGTTCTTCTAGGCTAAGACACCAAACTGGAGGCACTCGAATCTTCCTCAGACTGGGGGCACCAAACACTGACAGAGAGAAACTTTAGTGGGACACCTCTATAGCTAGCCTCTCTTGTAGTGTAGAAACAGAGATCCCAAGCTCACATCACCAGCCAAATAAAATAGAAGAGATCTATAGTAGCATCAACTCAAACCGTTGGCCATGAGGTAATTACAGTAGACGCCAACCTCAAGCTCAACAAAGGCCAGAAGATAAATGCAGGGTGGTATTATAGTACACGCCCAACAGTCCTGGCTAGTAAAACCTCCTTAGTGTACAAAGTCACAAAAACATCGAATAAATAGCAAGAAAACATTTGACTGCATCATATTTTCAAGATAGAGAGGAGCATCGTGCTTCCTCTCTCCCACATATAGAGAAGCATTCCTTTCATCGGAACCCCCCTTTTCTCCTTCAACACAACACACCCCCTCTAATTGACTGCTCTAACAGTTTTCTCTTCCCTTTAGATGATGGCCCGGTTAAGCTTGGCAACCTCTCTTGCTTGGAGACTCCCTCTTGCCGCATGCCATATGAGGTCATCCTTTCCTGCTCGGCAACTCCTGCTCGGCAACCCCCCTCATGGATCCCAGCATGTCCTGTCACAATCCCCTTGACTTTTCCTCATCCTGCATCTCATACGAGCTTCCTTGGCCTCTTGAAATGGTGCCTCATCAATTGTTTGGCTTTCGATCATGAGTTAATGCCCCTTGAAAAGCCCTTACCTGCCAAGCCAGAGCTTCCTTTTTCCTTTCGCTTGCATTGAAGGGCTAGGTCAACTATAAGATCCCACATTCAGTGCAGGTTGTCTTTGATCTCGGTCCCCTTTGCAACGAGCTGGCTCGACAACCCCCCTCATGGCTCCCTCTGCTGCACCAGCTTCCTCTCCTCGAGTGGCTTCCAGAGCCTTCTCTCGTCCCCTCTCTACGCGGAATCTACTCCTACACTTTCTAAAAAAAACTAGCTTGCAGAGCTCTACTTTTGACCCAAAAAATCAAAGGCAATCCATTGAATGCATCATTTACACCATGGGAATTCTGGCTTTAGGCTGAGAAGCTGCACACTCCTTGGCATGAGCACATTTACAAACATCTTCTCTAAGACTTTCAATTACCTTCAATAGAAACATCGCATATGCCGGACCTTGTCCCAATCTCCATGCACCTCAATCCAAGAAAAAATACTTCTTCAGCTAGTATATTTACACAACTTGCAAAAATGGGAAGATGCCCATTGTTGTGCATTGATGCATTCTAGACCAAAGGATTGCCTGCCAGAAAAACATATGAAAACGGCTATACTCATCAATAGCAAAGATCTTCCCATGTACTTTAAGTAGCAAGGGACTTTTGGGTCTTCCCTCTATGAACTCAAAAGGGCTTTTCTTGTAGTAGTATGGACAATATTATTGTACGCATACTCTACAAGGGTTAAGTACTTCTCCCATTGTGATCGTTGATCTAATTCTGTAACATAAGTCTTTAGTAGATCTAGTATCATAAGATTGTCTATCTCACTTTGGCCATCTGTTTGTGGGTGGTAGGCCGAAGAGAAATTCAATCTTGTACCTAGATTTTCAAAGAGACTTTTCCAGAAATTATTGTTCATTCTAGGATCTCAATCTGGCACGATGGATGTTGGTAATCCATGGTGTTTGAAACTCTGAGATATGAAGATTGTTTCCATTTGGTGTGCCTTGATAGTCTTTCTGATAAGAATAAAGCATGCTCTCTTGCTAAACCTGTGGACTATTGTCCATATTCCCGTATTCCCATGGATAGATTTGGGTAATCCAAAGATAAAATCCATGGATATACTCTCCCATGGTGAATTAGGGATGGGCAATGGCTGGAGTAATCTAGGTTTCTTCCCTCTATCATACTTAGTCTTTTGGCATACCACACATTTTGAAACATACTCTTGTCTGTCCACTTTCATGGTAGGCCAATAGAAATACGACTCTACTCCTCAAAAAGTAGGTTGAATGCCTCTATGCCTTGCATAGGGAGGAGCATGAGATTCATAGATGACTTTCCCACGAAGGGAGTGGGTAGCACATAGCCTATTTCCATGGAGAAGATAACCATCCTGCAAGGTGAATGGTTCCTCTTTCTTCCCCAAAGCAAGGGCTGACATTATGTCTTTAAAGTTAGGGTGAATAGCATACTCATTTATCATAGACGATAGGTCATTGTGAGTTGCTATAGACACAGCATTAGCTTTTGGTCATCATGATAGTGCATCAGCCACTTGATTGTAATGGGATGTGAGCAATATGAAAATTATATTGCAAAAGAAAATCTGCCCACCTCATTTGTTTGTGTCCTGAAGTACTTGAGACTTTGATGGTCCGTTTGTAAAATGAATGGAGTCCCCAATAAATAGAGCTTCCATGTGTCTAGGGCATGTAGAAGAGCTAAAAGCTCTTTCTCACAAATGCCCAAGACCTGTTCATCCATATGTAGCCTTCGGCTCTCATATCATATGGCATGCCCTTCTTGAAGCAAGACTGCTCCAAGGCAATCACCAGAAGCATCACATTGGACCTCAAATGGCTTTGAAAGATCCGGAAGCATGAGGACTGGTTGAGAGGTAAGATTCTCTTTGAGCTTGTCAAAATCTTTTTGCTCCTTAGCAGTCCATGAATACTTAACGTTCTTCTTTCTCAAGTCAGGTAATGGTCCTGCTATTTGAGAAAATTTTGCTATGAAGCGTCTATAGTATGCACACATACCAATAAATTTTCTTAGCTCAGGTAGATTCCTTGGATTAGGCCATTGTTTTATTACCTCTAACTTCAATGGATCCATATGCATACCACCTTGAGAGATAATATGACCTAAGTATTAAATCTCTTGAAGAAAAAACTCGTTTTTCTTTTGGTTGAGAAAAAGCTTGTTCTCCTCAATGCTTGAAAAAACACTTGGAGACGTTGCTTGTGTTCCTCCAAGGACTTGGAGTAGATGATGATATCATTAAACAACACTCCAGTGAACTTGCGGTAGGGTCTAAATATTTTCTCCATCAAATGATTGAATGTGGCAGGTGCATTGGTCAAAGCCAAAAGGCATGACTAGATATTCATAAACACTAAATGTTGTATGAAACACGGTCTTTAGGTTATCTTCATCCACTATCCTTATTTGATGATAGCCACTTTAAGGTCAATCCTATTGAAGTAGGTAGAGCCTTGTATCTTATCAAACAGACCTTCTACCCGAGGTATGGGAAATCCAAAGTTATACATGCTAGCTAGAGGGCTCAAGCTTAAACCCATAGTAGAAGGGATTGTGGTGCAAGCCTTTATAAGGAAGCCTTTATGCAAGGAGGCTTCATTCTTGAGTATCCACTCTTGAGGATCCACTTTTGAGAGCTCTCTCTCTCTCTCTCTCTTGAGCGTTCACTCTATGGATGGCCTAGCCTTGCCTAATCAACCCAAGACCAACAACATTATCAATCCTAGGACCGGCAACCTGGCTAGGGCATGGAAGCATGAGCATCATATGTATTGAATGAGAGGATTCAAGAGTATGCTCATCCAATGCAATAGAGATTAATCATTAATCACTAACTCTAATCACATCATCAATCAAGCATCACCTACATACATTAATCCCACCGAAGTTTGACTTACCATAGACTAGAATCTCTAATCACACTCTTGATAAGCACACACTAATTGCATTGATGTTGTCCTCTCCAATCACCACATGCCAATCAAGGCACTTCATCAAAAGCTATACACACAAGGTGAATGGTGCTAGAGTTTCATAAGACCCATCCACACACAATCAAACAATAGGCCACATACACTAATTACAAGATTAACAACCAACTTAATCAACCTAATTAGAGATGTTAAATATCGCAAATCAAATGCTCATAGAAGGATAGGAGTGGTTAATAACTAAGAATTCATCACACACACTCATATCTAGAATAATGAGAAAGTTGAAACTACTTCATGACATAATGGAATAGAGAAGAAGTAGACTAATAAAGAAAGTAGAGATTAGATTAAGAATTCTTCTCTAATGACAATGGATTAGCACTAGCCTAATAAGCATGGGCATTAATCTCACGCCTTCCATAGAGTGAACACTCAAGAGAGAGGGAGCTCTCAAAAGTGGATTCTCAAGAGTGGATACTCAATAATGAAGTCTCCTTGCATAAAGGCTTCCTTATAAAGGCTTGCACCACAATCCCTTCTACTATGGGTTTTAGTTTGAGCCCTTAGCTAGCATATACAACTTTGGAACTCCCAATGAGCCCAAGACCTTATACTGTCAGAACAACGGCAAGGCAGGACTAGACAAGGGCAAGGCTGGGCTAGGCAGTGTGGAAAGGGAGTCCAACTAGGGCAAAGGGCTAGGAGCCATGCTATATAGTGGGTGGTTGGGAGGTGGACTCCTAGGTTCTAGTTCCCCTTGTCTTACACTGGTATCAGAGCTCAGGGAGAGGTGAGAGCTATGGAGGAAGGGAAAGGATTCTCTCTATTTTGGCCTCTCTATCTCTCCCTCTCGATCGCAACATGAGGCAGGGCCCCCCTCTCTCGCATGGTCTCTCTCTCTCTCTCTCTCTCTCTCTCTCTCTCTCTCTCTCTCTCTCTCTTGTCAGGCTTGGAGCAGCACGGGCATGGCCTCTTGGAAAAATAAAGGCGGGTTTGATAGAGCAAACAAGCCCGTGGGAAGCATGACTTCCCTTGGAGGGAACCTTGGGGTCGACTGCTGTGGGAGTGGCCGCTTGATGGGGGAACGCCCATCTGCATGAACAAACCCTTGCATGCTCAAGAAGCGCAGTGGCGATGAGCACCAAATGGAGAAAGCTGGAGCTTAATGGGTGCGCACGGAGATGCTCAGGGGAAATTGTTTCATGCTGGCGCTTAACCGAGCAGCGTATATGGCGTTGTGAGCGACGGCCCTTCTCTCCGCTTTTGCGCGGCACATGCAGTTTGCCATGCCTGCGGTTTCATACTCATTAGGTCACTTAAGTGACCTTAGGGTTTATTGGCCAAGAGGCAGTTCCCATGGAGGTTTTTAGATTTTTTTTTGAAGACAACAAGGGCCTCCACCGCCCCATGCAACAAACAGGTGGGCCTCCACAGCCCCATGCAACAACGTGTACCAATGTTGGTGGCTGGTGCCGATCGAGGAAAAGCATAGAGATGGGTTGTGGTTCAAGCAAGACACATGCACAAGGAAATATGGGCAATATCTCCCGCATACAAGGCGATTCGGTTTATGATGAGGACTTTCGGCACCGACATCCACTCCAAGCATGTATGCCATCATGGGACAATAGCCAACGCATGAACCTCGATAAAGAATCTTGGCAAAAGACCATTCTGGAAAAGTGTTTGAGGTCATTTAGGCGGTAAGCAATCGCATTCCATTTTGTTTGTTATTTTCCTTAAGAACATGTTACACCACAAAACAAGCAAGGCTTGGCAACATAATCGATGGGCGAAGTAATTGGCAAACGAATTGCTAAACAGGCCCCAACCATGCTAGGTGGACTTCTACGGGTCGGTAAGCACGTCAACTTTAACGTTTTCAAGTCTGACTTCATTGAATCTCACAGATTTCTCTACATTATAACCACGACAAGCAAAGGCAAGCGTAATTACCTTTCCTTGGGAGATATTGTCCTCAACAAAGGGCAATTTGAGCATGCTCGGGTCTTCTGTTATGGATGCCCAATTCCCAATTTTGGCTTGGAATTTTTTGGTCTTACGGAATGTTGGCATGCTAGTTGCAAACCTGCATCAAGCAGGGCTTGAGTACACACAGTCTTGACCAGCAGCATGGATAAAGCACGCTCGTCAAAGGTTACATTTTTCTTCAAAGTCAAGGCCAGGGGCCAGTTTTTTAGTATCTCAAAGAGCCAGGCATGGCCTCTCTGGACTTGTTGAAGGCAGCAAGTTGCTCGGCATGGCTGACTCCTGGTCACTATTTTTTACAAGCTGATAGGGGATGCTTACCACATAGTACTGGTTAATTTCAATTGCAATTGATTGCCACGGTCGATTATTTTTGTCATGATATCTGCAGCCACATCTGTTGGCTCGCAGTCCCAACATATTGATGTGAAGCAAGGCTTCAATTTAAGAATCTTGCATTGAGATTTTTTTTCCTGTTTGGGGTATGATATGAGCACTTGCCCTTGGAGATTTTTCCATATGCCTACAGGATATTTCAGGACGTGTATATGATACATACGCCAACTTTTTCTCATGCAACAAAGATGGTTATGACCTACATTTGAGCGAGCTTTTCCTTCGACATCTCCAAGACATTTAGTTACAGCAGGATGACTAGGTTAGACCATATTCAATTTTGTTTTTTTTTTCATGTTTACACATTTCATTTGGAAAATATTGTCGGTTGTGTAAAGCAAAGTGCTTTGACAATTTCGCATGGAGCAAGATTTCTCACGTGTGCCACGCTACTGCCTATTGATTTGGTATCAAGGACATTGGCACGCCAGGTTGGGGAACTGTTACGATTAGAAATTTCTTCCCCTTTTATGTGTGGTGACATCATGTTATGATGCATCACTACCAATGCAGACTGTGCAAGGCACTTATCCTTTTGTCTCTCACGTGTGAGGCCATCATAGTGGCCTAGGGCTTACAATTTCACCTACAAGGCATGGTGGTCCAGTGGACTCAACTCCACTGCCTCATAGATTCTGCTTTCGCTATAACACCAAACACTCTATCAAGGACAAGGAAATTTGTGGATTCTTTCAACATGCTTTCTAAGTTAAACATGCTTTTTGGTTGCTATCAATACACAACAACACTAAAACAACCTAAATCTAAGACTTAAGACTTAATTCACAGGCACAGTGCCATATTTCAGTCATTTTCATACAGTCACGATTCCCTACACGATAGGTGAGGTAAGATGTGACTTGTGTTACCTCTCTCGATGAGATCATTATATAATGAGATTGTTGCAGGCTTATAGGATAAGCTACATGCTACGCATAAGATGCACACAAGTATGGGTACGGTATATACAAGGTAGTAACTTCAGGAAAGTTCCTCATCCCAACATTCTCTCTCTCTTTCTTATTGAAGAATAATGAAAACTTTCTAAGAAGCTCTTTGATACATGTTTTGCTTGTGAGTCATTTTGATCCAAGGTGCTCTAATGCTCAGCTAGAACTTGGCCAAGATGCCATTCACATTAGTCTTCATCTGTTCATCGATTGGACACTAATTGCCATAAGGGTTATCAGCCACACACAGGCTGGCTAAGAAACCATTTTCAGATCTTGGGTAAGACCCAATTGTTGGCATTCCTTAGGTGATTGTTCTTAAGATCTAACAGATCTACCCCGGGAAGTACACATCGACGTTACTGGACAAGCAAGAGTCTTGTCATTACGGATGTCTAGGGTATCATTTTTACACTACATGTTTTTAGTGTGACTCTCAAATTGAGTTTTTAATAATCGTCAACTCAAAACAACTGATCTCTACTAGAAATTATCGATGCAGCAATCCATTGAGACAGCGTGGCTGTCCATATGAGCAAGGCTTTACACCCATCTGTATCCTCATGATCTTGTTCTCTCTCTCTATAGCACTACGAGTGCCTATGGACGCATTGTTTTGGGGTAAGACCCCACGGGTGCTTACTTCAACTTTTCAAATTGATTCTCATCATCTTGTACACGGTTCACTATGTTGTTTACCATTATGTGCTAGTTGAGTAGTTTCTACAAAGGGTCTTACCAAGTGGTTTGACTTTGTAGATTATACCCAACGGGTTTGGATTGCGAAGGCAAGACCCACGATTCCCAGTGCAATGTTGCTTAATTTTTTCACAGGTGGGAGACGGGTTAATTTTATTTGCGAGTTAATCAATTCGTGTTTTGTGGCTAAAGGTGATGATTTTTCGAGTTTATAGAAGCATGGATTTCACTCATATGTATGCTCTCTAAGGTGGCATTGTGGTATGTGAAATAAGTATCGAGGGAAGGAGAGAGAATAAGGATTAGACGGAGAGAGAAAAACATACTTGTGAAATAGAGATAGGATCGAGGTGTGAGAGTACCGACAACAGGAGAGAGAGAGAGAGAGAGAGAGAGAGAGAGAGAGAGAGAGAGAGAGAGAGAGAGAGAGTCTGAGAGTGGGAGATGAGGGGGAGAGAGAGAGTCTGAGAGTGGGAGATGAGGGGGAGAGAGGATGTTAGAGAAAAGATGGGTTCAAAATGAGAAATGTCCGGCTCAAGTTTGGGCAAGAAGGTTCTCAAGCCAGTTCAAATTATATCATTTAGTAAATATCTCACATTTTAATTGAGCTGAAAGTGGAGTTATGTGAAAGTGGAGTTTTTCTATGAAGAAGGAGGAATAGAAGAAGAGAAAATATTTTGTGAGTGTGTGTGGGAGTGTGTGTGTGTGTGCACGTTTTCTTGTCACGTATGTGTGTGTGTGTGTGTCTTTACCTGGATGAGATATATAGTGTGATTATCCCTCTCAAATTTAGAGTTTGCCTGTTCTTATGCGTATGAAAAGGTTCCAAAGCCAGGTCCACAAATCATGTTTCCCAAGCCCTAAGAGAGGCAATTAGTGGTGGTTACTCATTGCACTATTAGATGCTTATAATATTCATAGGGGAATAATAATCATAGTGACAAATCATGCATATTTTATTGCACACTCCACTTTAAAAGTTAGTGGTGGACTAGTAGATGATTATAATATTCATAGGGACATAATAGTCATATTGACAAATCATGCATATATTATTGCACGCTCCACTTTAGCAGTTAGCATATGATTTTTGAGAAGTGGGACCCCTCATGTCACGAACACATGCCACTCTTCCATCACTATCAAATTCATTTTGAGACCATGCTGCTTTAGCCTATATAAATGTTATGAGTCAGGTAGCATATGCAACACAAGTGACTCGGAGGTGCCGATCAAGAGAGATTTTTTTCCCCCCTGTACTTAAACAATTCCTGTAGGATATGCAACTACTGGTAATGAGGTTGTTGGTAAAATCCATGAAGAGCTTCACAAACTCCCTCCCAACGCACCCCTTCAAGAAAAGAAGCTTTTTATGCAGAGAGAGAGTGACACAAACAAGACGATCCGGATGTTCAACCACCTTAATCGTGCTCGCAACACCGGAGACCAGGAACTCAATGAAGGCTTTGAGACAATGCAAGAAGCTCTGGGCAAGTGGGAGACATGGAGGGTACATAGACAGCTCTCGGAGGGTTGCTTTGCAGGCAAGATTGACCATTTGCTTGTCTGCAAACGCAGAATCAACTTGGTCGACATCTCTGGCTCTAATGTGGTAGAAGATTGAGGCAAGATTTAAATAATTATACACTAATTAATATATTTAAATAAATATACACTAGCACATGATAAATTGTACTAGTGTTATGCAAGTTGTACTGTGTGTGTGTGTGTGTCTACAGGTTTGATTCCCTACCTAATCATGTAAACAAATTATCTTAATTATACGATGCTTATTTTAACTATATGATGGTGTTCCACTCTTCTATGCCTTGGTGAGAATAATTCATGTGTCAGGGTTTTGGAACGTCCCCTCTCTTTGTCTGACTTAATATTATTGAAGTAGCTGTGAGACTTTTAATCGGCCTGGTCTACTAACACATCTTCAAGATCTGTCATAGCTTAGGGTATTGTTGATATCTTCTAGCTAAACTGAACCGCCAAATGTAACTACAAGCTGTTTGAAAGCCACAACGTAAAGCGAATCTATGTGAGTTTTTTATATAATTCAAGTAAAAGATGAGCATGTCTTTAGTAATTACCCTACTTTTAGTAGACTGTTGTTTCCTGTCCATGTAGGTGTTGTTGCAAACAAAGATGAATTCCTAATAAGCCAATTTGAAAGTAGGAATCTAAAAAATATTGATGGTTGTACTTGTTTGGGCAGAGACCTCAAAGTAATGATACACACATAGACTCTTGCATATAAAATAGTAATTAAAAATACTTTACTGATTTGAAGAACTGCTTACGTACATAAACACACACATATAAATAAATATATATACTATATAAACAAGTACCTAAAAACACTTTACTGAGTTGAAGAACTGCTTACATACATAAACACACACATATAAATAAATAAATAAATATATATATATATATATATATATATATATATATAATATATATATATATATATATTCTTAGACCGACAGTGTAAAGCAATAGTGATAAGCAATCAAAATTTCTGCAGCATAACAGCGTGAAAATTCAAAAAAAAAAAACCCATTCCATACTTGCTTCCGTGAAAGCTTGCCTAACTTTCATTAAGCTTTGTATACATGAAACCACAAAAAGTATGATTATATTCACAAGCAATCAAAATTTCGACAACATAACGACGTGAAAATTCAAACATAAAAAATTCCCATTCTATACTTGCTTCCGTGAAAGCTTGCCTAACTTTTGTGTATACATGAAACCATGATTATGTTTCCAAACGGCGAACAAAAAGCATGATTATATTCACAAGCAATCAAAATTTTGGCATCATAACGGCGTGAAGATTTAAACAAAAAAATCCCCATTCCATACTTGCTTCCGTGCAGCATCCCAATGCTCACAGGAAGAAGAAATTACATACGCAAAAAACATGTGATGGTATATTACTTTGGTAAATCCAAAGCTCTCAACTAACTTCTATCTAGCATAATATATATGAAATCATGGCTGAATTGATAAGGACGATCAACACCAACAACATGTCTTCAATAATACCAAAAAAGTGGAACCCAAACACCATGGTCACACGTCGTCCCATACAAATCACAAACTAGAAAACACCATAGATAATACCAATGTTGATGTCAATCAAGGACAGTGTGATCCGGGCTCATAGTGTTGCCACTCAGTCTCCTCATTGCTATCTGCATCAACTACTGGAATAGCACGTACACATGGAGCCTTGAAGGGTGAAAGATACTGCTGGAAGACCTCTGGATCACTATCTATGCATAGACAGTGTCTAGACAACTCAGTGCAAACATGGTCCAAGCCACCCCATCCAGAAAACATATCAATAATGTAGGTGTGCTCCGTAGTAAATGTCCGCACAAGCCAGCTAAAAAACGAAAAACAAATACGTATTTTTATTTTATGTAACATAGAGTAATAACGCATAGTAGGAAGCATATATTCTTACCGAAAGAAGTCAAGGCTACGCTCAGCGGCACCTCTAAGAGCGCCTCCTCCTATGTACTCTCCGTCGGCACGCTCCACTAGTATTTCGGACTTGGCATCGAAAGAGTTGTTGTCTACACTCTCTCCATCTCGCCGATCATAGATAGGACGTTGACCCTTATGATAAAACAATCCTGACAATAGTGTTTCCACCTACAAAGTACAATTAGAATGTGATCTAATTGAAGAAAACTACGAGCATTCTTTTCAATCAACAAATAAATTTACTTACTCTCTTGATCTCAATGGTCTTTTGCACATAACCATCGGGGATCAAAATAAGGATGGTGTGCATCATTTTGAATCCCATCTCTATGGCATGTCTAGACACAATGCCAAAGTAATCATTGGAGCTTAAGGTGATGTACCACCCATTGTCTGCCACATATTTAGAAGCTATTATAGCCACTTTCTTACTTAATTTTTGAGAGAGTTGATTCCATGGAGGGACCTGCATATTACACATTGTTAATTTAATTAAATTTCCAAAACTATCATAGACTACCCATTGTGGTTTTGAAGAATGCATACCTCGTTTCCCAAAAAGTTTTCAACTTTAAAATTTGTTGGAAAATCCGCAAACAAAAGAGAGGCCACTTCACTGCTCTTTTCCCCATCAACATGGGCTGAATGAAGAAAATCCAAGATCCTACATACGATCAAATACATGTATTTCAAACATTCACAATACACACCACACATAGTCAGTCTTTCTTCTCACATGTGTTTACCATTTCTCATCATCGAGAGAAATTTTGTAAACATCTAGCATGTTGCCAATAGCGGTCACATCATAATCTATGGAAGGCACTGCATAATCAGAAAATAAAATATTACATCAAGTGTTGAGTAGACAAAAAGTGACAGCTAGATATCTATCTTTACAAGCAAGTTTACCTGTGGAGCCTTCAACACCTTTTTTTTCTTTTTGGGAGACTTCTTGGACTTCTTGGATTTCACAAAATCCAATCACTTCTTTATAGAGGAGATTGTACTATTGTTTACTCTTTTCGAAGAGGTGGCCTTCTTGGAAGTTGAGCCAATCTCCTCAATACCATTTTCATTTCTTTCAAGAACGTGCTCTAAAGCAAACAAAAATATGTTTCTCACAAACATAGTCTAAATAATATGAGAACTTTAACAATTTTGTAGTTTTTATGATTGCCCAAAAATAACCTTTATATAAGTTCCCTTCTTCACGTGGGTAGGTGCCTCGAGTGTAATCTAGCCACCAAGGGCAATACTCAATTTCCCAAGCAATCAAACCATAATCTCTCATCCATAGTGGATACATAAACTCCTCACAAGAGAGGTCCCTCCAACTTTCAACAACAACTGGCAACTTCTCCAACAAAGTTTGATCATAAAGCTGAATTAGCCATTTACATAAAATGTAGTTAACTTATTTATTATACAAACTCTAAGTACAAAATAGAATAACAACCATAAAGATATCAATTGTATTACTTGAATAACACTCTCCTCAAAAATTCCATAAGCTCTGGAATTTTTTCATCCGACTCTTTTGTGTTGATCTTACTCCAAAGCTCCACAAAAGCTTTATCAATGTGCTCCCTCAATTGGTGATGAAACCATGATTCAAAGCCCTCCGGCATTTCTTCAATCATTTTCCCTTTGATCCTCAAGCATTGCTTCAAGATACTTCCCCAATACCACTCTTTACGCAAGTACATTCTAAATTTCATTGCACTAATATAACGCTCAGAAGTAACATCATCTACACGGCAATGCATCAAAGAGTGCAATATTTCCTTTTTCCTATAGAGCAAACAATAAACAAACCATAAATGCATTGATTCATTTGATGATTTCATGTGTATCTTTTATCCAAATATTATTACCTCTCTAGTGATATTTTAGAAGTTTCCAAAGAGTGGACCTTGTCTCTTGTAAGGCCCACTTGATCCTTTTCTCTTATCCAATTGAAGTTAAATAACAAAGAGAAGAACCCCTAGCCATTGAAGGGGTTTGCAATGGTCAACATCTATGTTGCATTAGCACAAAATCAAGTCAAATTAATTTTTCAATCCAATAAATCAAATTCAAATAACATGCCAACTTACAATTTTGAAGAAATTCAAACATGAATGGTGAGAAGAGAAAGTGTTTACCTTATAAGCTCTTTCTTTGAATATTTTTTTCTACCTTTCCTCGAGTAACCATTTCCTTTTTTGACAGTGAAATCGAGGGATCATTGATCTCTTGCATGTCTTTGATAAGAGACAAGTCATAGTCTTCCTTTTGTAGAGCACATGAAAAAAAAGAACGATTTTAAAAAATAATGCAAAGCTTTCGAAATTACATAAAAAGTGTACTTTAAGGCAAAAAAATATACCTTCCATATGATCATTGCCAATAAAAGAGCAGGAGAGTGCACCGTGGCGGATACGACAAAACCCCCCAACATTCCAGCTACATGGGCTCAGTCTAGCACTGGCGGTTGCGGCAACCACTCCACAAATCCTACAATCAAAGAGACAGTGAATCAGGAGTGGACGCGGCTCTGATACACCCCGGCTTTTCTCAGCACAGAGTACTACCCGTTTCACGGTTTGGGTGTGTCGCTTACATTGGGTCCCCTTCCCATGGCTTCTTCGACGACCGACACACTTCCAACCCTTGGCTATGGATATTGCGGGGGTCGCGTCTTCTACCAACAACCCATCCAAGCCTACGATGGCTAACGAGGCGGCCCCTACCACCCCTTCGGTTGGTCCTTTATTCGCCGGCACCGGGCTGAATTCTCTTTTTTTGCAATCTGCTGCCACTACAACCTCTCCTTCGACCCTTTTCCCCGCGAGCACCCGCACATCCGTGTTCCCTCCCAATGGGGCCGTTTCTCTCCTAGGATTCACCTCGGCGGCGGCACTCATCAACCCGCCCTCTTGGGTTCAACACGCCCCCGGCTTACCCGCCTTCTCTACCCTAACCTCCTCCAAGAAGTCTCTTTTTGGCCCGGAGTAGCTACGAGGCCTCACGGCCAACCTACCCCTCGAAGACCTTGATCAACTCTCCCTCCCATCTTCCAAAGCCTTTGGCACCACCAATGCGGCTTTTGTATTGCGGAATAGCGCCTTCTCCAATCCTAACCAAGGCGGTATTCTCTCATTTCCTCCCCTAACTTTCCCGACCACCTTCGGCTCCCTCTCGGAAAACTCCTCCTCCTTCGCCTTTGCCCCATCCCTAGTCATGAACCCGCCTATGGATACCCTACCCGTTCTTCCCACCATCAACAAACCCTTGGAATTTGACAAAATTGTTACCATTTCTTTAGCGGAGTTCAAAACCCTTAACCACAAGCTCCACAAAGCCTCTTCGCACCTCACTCATTTGCAAACTCTTCTCGCCAACCAAAAAGCCCCCCTTAGCCTTTGTATGAAGCCTCCCCGCCTCTCCCTAGAGGACTCTCAAGTGCAAGCGCTTTTGAGTGCCAAAAATAGAAGCTTTTAACATCCAATTCCAATTGGATTGCACCCAAGCCTACATTCTCACCCAAGGTATTCTTGTCAGCAACCTTCAAAAAAGCTTTGACTCCTACTGTGACATAGTTGAAGAAAGGCTTCTTGACCTCACCAAGAAGCTTGCCTCCATCTCTTTTCCAAGAGTCCAACCCTCGACTTGGGCCAATCAACTCCTCGCATGGAAGCTTTCCTCGCTACATGAGTTTGATGCTCAACTTCAAAATGCAATCCTCCAAACCCACTTGGCCTCTTCAATGAACACGGCAGCCCATAATGCAAGGAAGAGGGCTCAAGCTACCATTTTGGAGGAAGTGGAGTCTCTCCCAAGGAAGAAATGATTGGTGAGTTGGTGCATCATGAGGTGACCACTCAAATGAAGAATCTTCTCTCACCTCCACCAAAGAGGCCTTCTAACCCTAAAAACTCCCATCGGGTAGTCCATATTAAGAGCGTCTCATGAAGAGGGTTTGCATCAACCCTTCAAAAAACCTTAACCCTCCTCCCCGGGAATCCTCCCTTCCCCTTACACCCCTTGTAAACCACCATCGAGCTCCTCCTCCAAGAACCCCCTTTTTACTCGTCCCCCCTCTCCCAACCCCACCTATATCCCTCTCCTTTTGAAAACACCTAACTATCCATTGGGCCCTTCTTCCTCTTCCACCCCTTTCCCTCACCCTCCACATCCCCACCCAAAGCATAGCCTCCCTTGTAAACCTAGAGGGTCAAAAAACTTGCAATGGAGGAGGAAGAAATAGGCTATGAGCACCCTTTCTCTTGGGTCCACTTGCTCTTCTCCCATACCCCTCTCTATCCCTACCTTTGGACCCCTCCTCTATGTAACTCCTCTTCTCTCCCCCTCTCTTGCCATAATTATAGAAAAAGGTCTTAATATTGGCTCCCCTTCACCAACCTCCTTCTCTACAAAATCTTAGCCTTGGGTAAGCAAACACTTTTTACCTTAGAACATAAGATTAATAACCTCTCCTTTCACAACCTAGCCAATAACTCTATCTCATCCGCGGAGCGTAGAGTTTTAGGCCTAGGACTCAATTACATTCCCCCCTCCCCTCCTCCACCCTCTTCTTCTATCTTCGGGGAATACTCCAGCCTCGAGAGAAGCTTACAACTAAAACTGTTTTTCAAAGAAGCGCTCCCTCTCTCTCCTTCTTTTTCTCTCCCTAACCCCTCTTGGAACCTTTCTTCTCACTCCACCACCTTGAGGCGTGCCTTTGATTGTACTTTCTCTCGTTTAAAACCCCTCCTTATTCATTTTTCTCCTTTTCTACCCAAAACCCTCTTGTTGAACGCCATCTTTTCTCTAAAAAATGATCATTAAATTTTAATTAAACCGGCCGACAAAAACCTTGGCCTCGTCATTCTCTCACAATCATGGTACACTAAAGAGTCACTACGCCATCTCTTTGACCCTGTCACCTACTCTCCCATCACTAACTCTCCTTTGCCTTTTGTACAATCCACTCTTTTTTCCATTGTTACAAACTTTCATCTCCTACCTTCCAAAGAGAGAGCGTTCATCCTCTCTTCTTCTCTTGCCCCTCCCAAGCCTTGTCCCTTCTTCCTTCTACCTAAAATTCAAAAAACTTGTCCTTGTAGCCCACCCCATTTATTCATACAAGGGGTATATCATAGAAAATGCCTCAAAGTGGTTACATGTGCAATTCGTCCCCATTCTATTAGCTAAAAAGTAACACCTCAAGGACTCTCATCCTCTCATCTTAGACTTAGCCTCTATCCCCTTCTCCCCCCATGTCACTCTCTTTACCTTTGATGTTGAATACTTGTACCCTAGCATTCCTATCCAAGAGGGACTTAACGCTCTGAAAAGATCTATTCTAGGTTTCTTTCCCTATCCCAAAGTCCTCTTCATTCTTTCCCTTGCCTCTCTCATTCTCAACCATCACTACATCTCTTTTAAAGGAAAATTCTGGCATCAAGTCAAAGGAACCGCTATGGGGTCTAATTTTGCGGTGGTGTACGCATGTCTTTTTCTTTTCTCTTTGGAAGAAGGCGGGAATCTTTTCTCTTCCTTTTCTCTCCTATACTTTAAGAGGTTCATAGACGACGCTTTTGGGGTGTGGGATGGCCCCCCGCCATCCTACAAAAACACCTCCTTGAGTATGGACATCCCCTCCAAGAGCATATAAAAATCACTCCCTTCATCTCTTCATAGGAAGCTTTTATCTTGGACATACACTTTTTTAAAGGGCCCTCCTTCTTCTCAAGGGGGATTTTAGACACGCATTGCCACCAAAAACCTCTTAACTCGTACAACTACATCCCATGGCAATCTTGGCACCCCACCCACCAGAAAATTGTTTTTATTCTTTCAGAGCTCAAGAGGTATATCATTAGGGAAAAGTCGCTTGAGGGCTTTATTTCAATTTGTAACCTTTTATTCCATCGACTGAAGGCCAAAGGATACCCGGCGCCTTTTTTGAGAGCGTGTTTTCTTTATGTAACCTATGCTTCGAGGCCCTCTCTCCTTCTTAAGGATAAACACAAGAATGCCCCACCTTCCATTGTCAAAATCCCCTTTTCACCCTTCACCTGCAAACTCAACCTAGCCCGCTCCATTAACCAACCTCTTTTTAAGCTTCTTGTAAATAACTCCGAACTCCCCCTATTTCCAAACCGGTCATTTGTTGTCTTAATGCACCTAATATGGGCAATCTTCTCTCTAAAAGGAATCCCACTCCCCCTTTCCCTTACCTCCCCTCTATTCCTTAAAATCTATCCTAACCCCCCCCCCCCCCCCCCCCCACACACACACACACACACACACACTTACCCCTACCCATACTGCTACCCTCCCCCATTTATTTTTTTCAAGGTCCCACCATACCACCCTTGGTTATAGTTCCCCCCATACCACCCCCCTCTTAATCCTAAATTTTGGTCTTAGTCCCCCCATACCACCCTCCTCTTACTCCATAAATTTTTGGTCCAAGTCCCTTTCTCTTTGTACCCCCCAAGTTAACACTCTTTAAACCTCCCTCTTTCCCTCCTTTTCCTACCCCATTTAAGAGCTAATTTCCCTCTATTAAAGTGGACTCCTCCTCTTTAAACCCTGTACCTACCTTGGGAACCCCTCTTCTCTCAAGTGGATACCTATTTAAAAACTTCCTATTCCTCTTGTATGGTTGACACCACTGAAGAGCTAATGGCGAAACCCGTTTGGTGTTTACCCTATTTTGTAAGATCTCCTCCACCTTCCCCCCTTCTCTACACTCTAGAGAATTCCTCTCTCTCACCCTCCTTAAGTTGGCAAAATTAATTTATCGCTCGCTTAGTTCTTAAGCTAGTCAAGATACTTGGCTTTGATAAAGTCTTTCTTCTCACATATGTTTACCATTTCTCATCATCGAGAGAAATTTTGTAAACATCTAGCATGTTGCCAATAACAATCACATCATAATCTATGGAAGGCACTGCATAATCAAAAAATAAAATATTACATCAAGAATTTTTGAGTAGACAAAAAGTGACAGCTAGATATCTATCTTTACAAGCAAGTTTACCTGTGGAGCCTTCAACACCTTTTTTGCTCTTTTTGGGAGACTTCTTGGACTTCTTGGATTTCACAAAATCCAATTTCTTCTTTATAGAGGAGATTGTACTATTGTTTACTCTTTTCAAAGAGGTGGCCTTCTTGGAAGCTGAGCCAATCTCCTCAATACCATTTTCATATCTTTCAAGAACGTGCTCTAAAGAAAACAAAAATATGTTCCTCACAAACATAGTCTAAATAATATGAGAACTTTAACAATTTTGTAGTTTTTATGAATACCCAAAAATAACCTTTATATAAGTTCCCTTCTTCATGTGGGTAGGTGCCTCGAGTGTAATCTAGCCACCAAGGGAAATACTCATTTTCCGAAGCAATCAAACCATAATCTCTCATCCATAGTGGATATATACACTCCTCACATACATGAATGGTGAGAAGAGAAAGTGTTTACCTTATAAGCTCTTTCTTTGAATAGTTTTTCTACTTTTCCTCGAGCAACCATTTCCTTTTTTGGCAGTGAAATCGAGGGATCATTGATCTCTTGCATGTCTTCGATAAGAGACAAGTCAAAGTCTTCCTTTTGTAGAGCAAATGAAAAAAAAAGAAAGATTTTACAAAATAATGCCAGGCTTTAGAAATTACATAAAATGTGTACTTTAAGGCAAAAAAATATACCTTCCATATGATATTGCCAATAAAAGAGCAGGAGCGTTGTACCAACTCCCTTTAGATGCCTTCTTCTTGCAAGCAAGCTCTATCTCTATCCATCGAACCCAATCTTGGGGAAAATCTTTCAGTAAAGAATCTTTATTGCCACAGCCAGTTTTCGGAACAAGAATCTCCTGTCCAAAATTTGTGCTCACAGTCGTTCTACCAATCCTAATCCACAATATCTTAAATTTAATGGCAATAGAATGAAATCGATAAAGTAATAGCAATATCTTTAAAAACAAAAAATAATCCTACTCATTTTGAGAGCGCAAAGCTAGCATAAGCTCCCCCTCTGCACTTCTATCAACATAGACAAATTGACACTTGACAGAACAATGTATCCACTTTATCATTGAAAATTCTACAACAACAAAAAGGAAAATTAGAAAGCATAGAGTAATACAAGACAACTTTTCATTAAACAAAAAACAAATCACTTACGTTGTTTATTAAGCGCATCCAAGTTTTCAAACGGTGATTGCCATCCCAAACAATAAATTGTTTTCCCCTTAAGTCTTCCCACTCAAGGGGAAGGGAATTATCAGAATCATCGCTTATTTCTCGCCAAATAGGCCCCCATTCATCTTTTTCTAAGTCGGAAACATAATGTTGATCATGGCCTGGTTTCTTTAATGACACAAGAAATGGAGCTCCAAGCACACTGTATCCAGATATCTCAAACCTTTTCACCAAGCCCTTAGTGCCTGGACCCACCGCTCTAATGGCTTCATTTTCCATCAATCTGGAGAGAGGAATGCGAGGAGGTTCCCTACCTCTCTTTACAATAAAACCCGCTACAATCTCCTCCAATATTCGACCATGAACATCCTTTCCAAACACTGTTGGATGATCGGCAGGTTTAGCAACAATTGTCGTTGCTTCAGATACGCTTTGGGCCACCAATTCACCTTGTGTAGCATGAATATCTATGAGCTCCTTTTCTTCATGCACATCAATCGATATATCCTCTTCTTCATGCACATGACCCAAAATATCCTCCTTCTAACAGACATTGGAAGAAGCAATGGAAGATCATGCATTGGCCCTATGCTCTGTAGTGCCAGACCTTAATGTGTATCCTACTCCTAAAAGCAATAAAAAATAAGAACACAACTAGTTTAGTGATTATGTGGAGACAAATAAAAAGAACACAAATAGCTTAATGTAGTTGAACTTACTTTGAGAGATACCTGTCTTGCGACGTTTAGATGGTGTACGAACCATAATCTATCAACCATAAACAACAAAAATCTTCTTAACAAAGACAATACAAATATAAACTTCAGAATTTTGGTAGCATAACGACGTAAAATGCAAATTTTAAAAAAAGATCCAATTCTCAACTTGATCACAACAAGGAAAAATACAAATCCACTTTGACATTTGTATAGCTCTGTTGTACAACGAGTACTACAACGAGTTGTGCAATATGGAAATGCATCATTATAAGTGTTACTATAAGTGTGTGTATGCATGATTGTTAATGTAAGTGGGTGTGTGTATGCATGATTGTATGCGGTGCATGGTGTCTTCTATGCAAGTGTGTTGATGTGTGTGAATGCAACTGTGTATATGGATGTATGTTACTATATGTGTGTGTATGCAAGTGTAATGTGTGTGTGTGTGTGTGTGTATGCATGATTTTGTGTGTGTTTGTGCTATGTGTGCAAGTGTGTTGATGTGTGTGAATGCAAGTGTGTGTGTGATTGTTACTAAGTGTGTGTGTATGCAAGTGTAATGTGTGTGTGTGTGTTTGCAAGTGTAATGTTTGTGTGTATGAATGAGTGTCATTGTGTGTGTGTATATGTGTGTATGCAAGTGTGTGTGTGCGAATGCAAGTGTGTGTGTGTGTTTACCTACGCTCGCCCGATCCACCGAGGAGGTTCAATAGGAGATCCATTGGAGCTCCTATTGGACCTCCTCCGGTGGATCGGGCGAGCACGTGTAGGTTTAAAAAAGAAAACACACACACACACACACACACATACACACATACACACACGTGAGTAGAAAACGTGCACACACACACACACACACTCACACAGTACCATCTCTTCTTTTACTCCTTCTTCACATCACAACTCCACTTTCACTTCACTCCACTTTCATCTAAATTAAAATGTGAGACACACACACACAAAAAGTAAAAATAATACGTTGTGTATTTACACAAACACACAGTCATATATATATATATACACACACACGTAGATATACACAAAATGGATGCATATAATTAATTTTACTAAAAAAACACTACGTTTTTACACACATACACACACAGCCATATATTAAAAAAAATGATGTTGTGGTATAAACACTCACACACACACACACTCATATATATGATTGTATGTGTTTGTGTGTGTAAAAAACGTATGAGTTTGTGTTTGTGTTTGTGTGAGAATTAGCAATTACGCAGAAAAACTATTTGCAAAAAGCAATCAGGCACAAAAACTAGGTGCACAGTCATATATATATATATATATATATATATATATATATATATATATATACACACACACACACACACACACACACACACACACACACACACACACATTGACACAAAAGGTAAAACGTAGTAACTTTTTTAATTAAGTTTTAATATATATACACACACACATACACACATTCACACACAAAATGGTGAGAATTAGGTGCACAGTCATACATAAATATATACATTATATATATATATATTTTTTGCAAAAAAACTAGGTGCATAGTCATACATATATATATATATATTATATGTACACACACCCACAAAATCATATATACATACACACACACACAGAGGATGGAGGCATATTTGTAACTTAACTAAAAAAAATGCTACGTTTTTCATACAAAGTCAGTCATATATATATACATATATATATATATATATACACACACACACACACACACACAATCATATATATATATATATATATATATATATATATATATATATACACACACACACACACACACACATACACACACACACAAAAGATGGAGGTCAGTCAAATATATATATGTATATATACACACACAAAAAATGCTACGTTATTTATACAAAGTCATATACACACACACACACACACACACACAATCATATATAATAGACTGCATTAAATGCAATCCTTGAACCACCATTTAGAAATTAAATGGTCCCTCAAATTTGATGACATATTCCACTGCTACGTATAGTTTGAATGCACATACATTCACAACCGTCATATATTAAATGGCGTACTAGCTAGTTTAAATGCACTTCTTCAATTATGATTTTCATTATTCTTTAAGCCGTCACAAGATCTTATGCAATTGTCTTTTTGTCTACCTACCAATCTTTCACTTTATTAACCTTCACCACTTTCATTAACCTTCACTTCATCTTTAACTTTCATTAACCTTCACCACCTTCACTTATTCCGCCGCAGTTTTCTCGCATCTCCACCCTGCAATCTTTTGCTTGAGAGAATATGTCCAACATGAAAGTGACAGTAACTTGGAAGGTTGGTGGTGAGATAGTCAACCACGAGATTCAGTTGAAGGCAAACTCATTGTTTCTTAGTGCTTACTATTTGCAGAGTTTGCTGCCTCCATCTTGCCATTTTAATTTTTCAATCACTATCTGCTCTTATTGAAAGTGATTGTAGCCTAACAACCGTCTTATCACAACCACAGTGGGATATTGAATATCATCAGCATTTCTTAATGGATGGATCTTTGTCGAGCTTGTTTGAGCTGCTTCATTCAAACACATTTATATAGGTATCTGACAGTGAGAAAGAAAACGATAAAGAGATATCTGAAGATGTTTTAAGCATTGTGCATCGTGAAAGTAGCAGTAACGATATAGGACATCTCAAAACTCAGTCAATCGTCATTTGGATTAAACAAAATCCAGGGGCAAAAAAGTTAAATGATCTGTTAACATTATGTGTAGCTCCTTTGGAAGTTGCTAAACTTCCACAACATTATGATGGAAATTTGTGCTTTGAGTTGCCCACAACTCAGGATAAAACAAAATGAATGTCCGGGATGGAACAACTCTTTGATGGTCACTTGTGGACTCGCCCATCTGTTACAACCATGGCAATAGCATGCACAATTCATCTAAGCCACTGTTTGGGATGCATGCACTGCAATTATTCAACATGTTCTCATTATATTAAAGAACAAGAATTTACACTAAGGGACCAGGTTCTGGGATTGATCTAGTAAATCGGATGAAAAGAATTGAAACTGGTGACTTAAGAAATGCGTGGGTACATTTTGATTTTACCCATAGAATAGATGGATGGGGAACAATGTGCTCAGTTTATGATCCAAGGTAATCTTTAAATATTTAAATATCTCGTATTTTTTTATCATTAAATAAAAGAAGTGTGAAAATGTTTATGTTGAATATCTTGCAGCATACGATCACTGCAAATAATTGCTATATGTGAACTAAAGAGGAGGATACAAAGACCCAAGTTATTTTTTGGTAGAACCTTAATTCAACAATGGAAAAGTACGGACATAGTGCAGCTGACTTTTCAGGTTTTATGTCTGATGAAGCTGGTGCAAATTGGAATGCTATTCGAAAAGTCTTCAATGGCGGGCTAGATAATATCATGGAGGGACGTGAACGGTCATGCCTATTTCATTGGGAGCAGAGTCTCCACAAATATGCTAAAAAGTGGATATCTCAACATCTAAGAAGTCAACACATTGATATGTGTGAAGAATGGAGAGCATGTAAGACCATTGTGCTTGCATCTCAAAAGGCACTTTCAATTCAAAAATGGTGGAGACATCATCTATCTATAGAGAGCATCACAAGAGTGAGTAGATGGTTTAAATGGTGGGAGCAACAAATTTCACACTGGGGAGGAATTGGAACAGATGTAAGTACCATTATGACAATTTATATTTTTAGCAAAATTTATAAACTTTGCATACATGAAATTTATAAATTTTAATTCATGTTTGTTTGAATTTCATAGGCTGGTCTAAGTCCGTGGGAGCAGGCACAAATTCCCAATGTTAATTTATCAGGAAGTGTGCATGCCAGTTGGTTAGCGGGTGAAGGTGGAAAGAGAAAAATATCCTTCTATGATGCGTGTAACAGATGTTATAAAATCATATATTCAATGTGCAAAGCGTTTGGAATACACTACTCGGCGTTATATAGGAATGGGTCCCACAATGGAGACCTTGCTTTCTCGAGTTGAATCTTAACAAACTCCAACTCCAACCAACGTGGACCATCTGTTACACGAGGCTGTTGTTGCAGGGACTCCAATGTATGCACAACCAATTTTGCATGGAGACAAAGAAATAGTACAACGCAAAAAGAAAGGAAGAACAGGAAAAAGTAGCTCCCATCGGTCGAAATATGTAATGGAATCTAAGCAACGAAACCATCCCGGTTGACCCAAAAAAATCAGGTTTGATACCCAAGAACCAGGTATTTCTAACATTCCACTGCAAATTAGTGATAGTGATGATGATATTGGATCTCAAAAAGAAACAACCACACCTTTGTTATCTGAAAGAAACAATGTGTTTGAGAGTGATGTACCATGCACTCAGTGGGCCCTCAGGAGAACGCCCATTCAAAGTTAAAGAAAATGTTTTGGAATAGTAGGGAGAAAAAATTGTGACAATATCTTGCACAGTCGCTCAGTTGGTCCTGTTGCTCCATGTATTTGGTCCAAAATAATGTTCAAGGGTAAAACAATTGAGCAATGGTTATGGTTTTGTAATCATGATGTTTTGCATACTCGATCAATCAAAAGACAAGTCAAAGATTTACCTCCTGCTCCGAATGTTTGGCCAGTAGCAAGAGGGACAAATATCTCCACACAGGAACTTGCAGTGCTGCATCAGAGTGGATTTAGGACAGAGAATTCAATGGTAAATTCACAACCTCCGGCTGGTGACTGTGAAGAAGGTGGTGGCAGCTCGAGGAAGAAAAAGTGGAGGCATGGAATCTCCAAAGAGGCCATGAAGAAATTGGAACCATGTAATAGTATGACAGATTTATTTTTCGATGAAGTGAAAAGGTCTCAAGAGCATGTAGTTTTCCGAGTTCTCACCGGAAATAGTTATGAGATTCATATAAAAGAGAGTCCAACATGCACGTGTCTGGATTTTCAAAAGCGAGAGAATACCAACAAATCCTTTTTGGCATGCAAACATATATACTATGTGTACACAAAAGTGCTCGGACTTGAACCTAAGGAGCACATGATTATTCATCAGCCACACCTCTCATCAATGGACATTGCCTTTATTCTTGGACAACCAAGGAGGATTTCTCCCTCCATTTGATTACAACTGGTTTGGTGTGCATCTTTCACTAAATTAGAATATTGTTCCATGATGTTAAAGTGTTTTTTTACATTTATTTTGATTTATTTCACTTGTGATTATTTATCTTAAAAAAACATTGTTTATGCAGCACAGGATTTCAAATTTCAAGCAAAAGATAGGAGCAACTTGCAAGCTATTTGGGAGAAAACTACTTGCCTTTTAGAGTGACCATTATATTTATGGCGCCTATTGTTGTAGAATTGATACTTTATTATTTATTGCAGCTCACAAGTGGAAAAAGCTTGACCGAGCTAGGCTATTGCAAAAAGGATATCATATTTTATGTACATTTTATTATTCAAGTGCTCCTTATGAGCTTTGGCCATTTATGACCGGCCGGCCAGTTTGTAACCAATTTGACCATTCAAGAAATCTATAAAACAAATACGTGCAAGAGGGAAATGGTCACTCTTGCACGGGGGGAGATTGCACCCTTTGCTTGTGTCTTCTTCTCTTCTCTCCTCCCTCCTCTCTCACCGTGCTAGCGTAGCACTCCGCTCTAGGAGGTGCGCCTGCACGTGTTCTTTCGCTCTGTTCTGCTCTCTGTCTCTCTCTGTTCGTATTATGCTCGATTATGGATTTGTGCGAGTCGATAGGTACGTAGATTTATTTGTTTATGTCTTGCTATGCACTATTTTGAGTATTTTGCAGGGCAGCCAGGCTTCCGGCTGTAGTAGTGGTATCAGAGCTCTGTTTACGCTCCTGTGGATACTAGTGAAGCTATGGAGAGCTCCGAGGACCAGAGCTAAGTTGTCTTTCATTATGCATTATTTTTCTTCTAGTTTTTTTTTTTGCAAGTTGTAGTTGTTTTTTCTTTTGTGAATATGCATGATTCATCCATGATTTTTCACCATTTTTTTAAAATTTTCTTTCTTCACATCAAAACTCAATTGTGCTTGTTGAATAGGATTTACAACCCATCTCCATGGTCGACATAATTTCATAAACAACAATAGCTAGAAGTTAATATAGATATTCTATAAGAGAAGAGAAGATGATAATTAAGTATGGACAAATTAATTAAAGTAAATGCGTACTAGTGCTTTCGAGTCAAGAGAAGCAGAAGTAGGAGAAGGAGAAGTTAAACGAGATTTTTATGATGGGGTTTCTTTGCCATCATGGACACCTATCGTACATAGGGAATCACATTATCTCCGTGAGAAAAGTGTGAAAGTGAAGGCGGGGAGAACACAAAAATGGTGGAGATGGCAATTTTACTCCTAGAAGTGAGAACAACCCCAAGAGCTTTATTTAATTTTTTTTTTAAAAAAAACTTTGTTAACCCTGGCGATCCAGAAGATCCTCTGCAACAATTTTGCGCACAGCAAGTAACAATAGTAGCATTCCTTACAACACCCACAACAAGCCGTATCATCATCAGACGACAAAAATATCCGAGCCAGGGGTGTCACCCTCGGCATGCGAGTGGTGGATTGTAGCAGAAGCCGTCTGAGTAGCTTAGGCCACCAAACATTCGATTCTCATCCATCTGCCACACACTAAAACGCATACAGGTTGACGACGACCCAGTGGAGCCGTTTTTGATTTTTTTCCTCTAAAATCTCTCATACACCCATGGGACACAAATTCCCTGCACATAGAGAGCCGCTACCAACCCCTCTATAGTCGCCGCCCAGTTCTCTCACTCTCTCTCTCTCCCCCCTCCGATTTGCTGTTGGCGCCAGTACCCCGCCAGATATCTCTCGCTCTATCTCTTCCTCTTCTCCCACTCACCCTAGCCGCCATGCAGTGACTGACGGCGCCCATACACCCACCCCGCTGTCTGTTTTTTTTAGGACGACCATGCAGCAGGAGTTACCAGCCCACCAGTCCCGTTTTCTCCCTGTTATTATCCAAGCACCTCTCGTTCGCCAACACACACACACACCGAGTTGCCGTTTGAGCACGAACTCCAGCCGTCAAATTAGTGTGTGGGCACGAAAATGGTTTCCATCTCTCTCTCTCTCTCTCTCTCTCTCTCTCTCTCTCTCTCTCACAGTCTTGTCTCTCTCTTGCCAACAGCCATCCACTTACCCTCTCTCTCTATCACTCTCCTCACACATGAAGATGGTAGGATAGCCCACGTTTATGAGAGGCCACAAATTAATCACTCTGCCCATGCAGCGTATTTAATTAGCTACAAAATACACTTGCATGCAAAGGTGGCCGCCTGCAGTGTTCTGTACCACTAGACAACCGTCCTCAACCACCGAATGGCTGCGAGCGCCATTCTTGTGCAGACCAATTAGATCAGCTGGGTCAGCTGCCAACTTTATATATATATATATATATTAACACAGACCATCCATTTTCCACTTCAGTTCGTGCAGAGTCCTGACCACCAACCACCACGAGCAGTCTGCGATGCATCACTCACTTCACCAACACACATGCACGCGAACTATAACCAACCAGTTCCTAGTGTAGTTTGACTCTCTTTTTCTCTCTTCAGGTGCCGTCCCACTCTCCCTCCCTCTCTTGCATGGTGTGGTAGATGGATAACCACCCACCACCCTTACTAGCACAGCCGTCAGCCAAACACCGCATGGAGTAGCCGACCCGCCAACCAACCTTGCCTTTTCTCAGCACCCCTCTGCAGCCACCATGCAACCTGGCATAACGAGTCCCGCACTACGGCATAGCTTGGCACAATACTCACTTCTTGCAACTCTCGCAATTGTCAACCATCTCTCTCTTCCTCTTCCTCTTCTCTCTAGCACTCAAATGGAAGGCTTCTTTGTTGAAGCAGTTCATCCTTGACCGATTGTCTGAAGCGGTACACATGTAGTTCGCTACGAGCCTCGTTAGGGCTTCTTTAATGTGACGTGCACGTGTCATGTTGACTCACTTGAGTGCAAGCAGCTTCACCAAGGTTTTTGCAGCTTCGAGAATTTACGGTATTTTGTCCCAAGACTGAAATGCAGCATAAAATATTACAGGGTCTGCTTTCATCTTGTTGTATATGTTCATGACCTCGTCATATAGTTGATGTCGAGATCCCTGCAGCCATGAGCTGCCCACATTGACTTTAGGTGACGCATGCTGGTGCCCAACCACACACACACAAACAGATTGAGGAGCTTGCCTTTCCTGTAGTGTTGCTGCACGTCGGGGGGCATAGACACTGTCTACGCATTGTCTTGTCAGGTTTAGGTAATTTGTATAAGATACCAACTCCCATCCTACCTCCTCCCAGTTAATATCCAGAGGCTTAAGTAGATGGTTTTGTAAGGCATTTTCTTGACGCACAAAAAATCTATATTCTCATCCCTAATTCTAGCTCTACCTAACAAATAAATTTTCATAAATAAAGGCTTCTAGGCAAAGGCAGTTCAAGATAAAATTACTTTTGGGTTGTTTGTCCAATCAGTCACGGTTAATCATCGTATACGTTTGTCAGTCCTCAATGTAATTTTGTCTCGTACATTGCACTATAACATCCAATTAGATCTCCTTACCTACTTTTTTTCTTTTCTGCCTTGTTCGTGGTTTTTGTCTATCTGTGCTATTTCGTTAGGACTGCAACATTTTCTCACATTTCCATTTTCGCAGGGCTATGGCTAACTTTTAATTTGTGTTCCAGCTTCATTTAATTTATTTTGCGATTGTTGAATCAAAGTGCTAACACTGTATGTTATTAATATGTGATCGCACACTAATCTTGAATCAAATTCTCAACAGACAACATAGTCTTTTATTTTATTTCAAATTACTAACACAAAATTAACATATTTTGGAATTGTTAATTATACTATGGTGCAAGTTTGATAGTCGCAGTTCTCCTTAGCTTCTACAAATGTGTTTGACACGCCTCAGATGCAAGTTACGATCATATCTCTCTCCACAAACACACTAGCTCATATAATTTTGATGCAGTGTACCCTCAAGGTATGTACATTAACCTCACTCCCCTTTTCATAATTGCTTTACCGACAATCTTTTATAGATTAGGAAACCCAACATCTCTCATGTCATCACTAATACTTATAAAATGGAATCTCAAATACATCACTCCTATTTTTTAACTTTCATTTCTCTACATTATCTGCTCAGTGAATACTCAATCAAATGCTCCGATCATGGCTTCTAATTGTACTACAAGTACTTTTTGTAAAGATGATTTGTCAATAAGCCCTAGAGCTACTCATGTGAGCCACAGTGTTTTGGGATAGTGCACAACAATTTGTAAGTGCCTTGATATACTGCACTGCGATGTCAACATAGTAACTATTTTTATTTTCTCCTTTATACCACAGATCCGCCGATTTAGGCAGGGCAGTGTGTCAATGCTCATCTAGTGCAGATTCGTCGATTTAGGCAGCACAACAACAAACTACATATTCACGCTTTTTGAACTTATATCAAATGCAGATTCGCCGATTTAGGTAGCATGAGTGCAGATTCGCTGATTTAGGCAGCACGTCGGGTGTAGATTTGCTGATTTAGGCAACACCGATCACAAAATCATGCTGCAGTGTGACTAGCCACCACTGCAACTGGTATGATTTTGTTACCCGGGTACATAATGAAAGTGATCTGGATTTGGACTTATATTGTGGAATTGAAATTGGATTGGGATTTGGTAGCGGCAGTGTTTATGTGATGAGACTTGACATTATGAGATTGATGATGAGTGTGACCAATGATATCCTGATTCATCAGGGTATGACATATACTACTTATTCTAGTGGTATGGGACACTAGAATTGGTAGTATGTGGATGACGGCAGGCATAAGCAATGTTGTTTTTTTTCATTAATTTTACTATATGCCAATTTTGACACAGATTTCTAGTCATTTTTCTACAAGTATCGTTTGCAGATTTCTTATCTTTACAACTGAGGACAGTTGCTTTTCAACGGAGAGGTATGTTGTAGAATTGATACTTTATTATTTATTGCAGCTCACATGTGGAAAAGGCCTTTTCCTCCCTCTTCTCTCCGCCTGCACGTGTTCTTTCTCCCTCTCTCACTCTCTGTCTCTCTCTGTTCGTATTGTGCTCGATTATGGATTTGTGCGAGTTGACAGGTATGTAGATTTATTTGTTTATGTCTTGCTATGCGCTCTTTTGAGTATTTTGCAGGGCAGCCAGGCTTCCGGCTGTAGCACCTATTCCTTTTTTGTACTCTAATTTTGGTCTTCTCCTGTGTTAGTTTAGCGAATGTACTTACATCCTCAAACTTACGTGTTTCAAAAAGTTCAAGCTTGGGAAAAATAGTATTATTTCTATTTGGCATGATTTTTGACTTTATCGCATTTATATATGATGTGGATTATTTAACTCTGAAAATAGTAATGTCTCTATTTTGCATGATTTTTTACTTTATTGCATGTATATATGTTGTGGATTATTTGACTCTGATGACATGCGTTGCGAACATATTTGACTCTAATGGCAAGAGTTGTGGAATTGGAGCTGATCTCTTTAGATAGCTGATTCCAGTGTTAAGAGTTTACAGTTACTAGTGATTCATTAGTCAATCAGTAGAACATGAAGGAAAAGATAGAAATTGAGATAGAACAGTTACATGAACTGGGATACATCTGATGAGAAATAGACAAACTGAATGACTGGAACTACTGTTCACATTCAGTTCAGATTCAAATTCAGATTTAGTTTAGATTTAGATTTAGATTTAGATTCAGATTCAGAAGGAATGGATACAAAGCATATCTGGCTGGAGTATACTCGACTATGAATTAGGAATTATAGAGTAAAAGTACAAGTGGGGATAATGTAGCTTAGGAACAGCTTCAGGACTACAACCACACACTAAGAGTAGGAAGTCAAAAGATAGAACAGCCCAAAAGTACAGCCAACAATTGCCAGCCCAACTACAATGTAATGGCTCTTATTTATAGCCTCTTTGAGTTACTGTGGTAACATGATAATTACTGAATAATCTGCTGCTCGGCTTTCCAGGAGCTAGTTTCCACCTAGTGAAACTGCCTCCGCCATCTACAAGTTGTGAAATGGTGATTTTTTTGGTTTACATTTTCACGTCATTATGTCCTCTTGGTCTCTCTTTCTCTCTCTCTCTGTGCAGTGATATACAACCTTAGAATTTTACTTTCTCTCTCTACAGATTTTAGAAGAGAAGTCTCTCTCTCTCTCTCTCTCTCTCTCTCTCTCGGATTTATGATCTCTTCTTCCAATAGTAACCCGCATAGATACTATCTCTCTAGAATTTATACTTTCTCTCTCCGTCAACCACACATATGTGGAGTCTTATGATGATTGAAAATTATAGTAAATAGATACTTTATGCTATGACACATGTTTGGTTAAAAAAACTCTAAAGATTGCTAAAATTGTCAAAAAAACTTGAAATGAAAAACTCTCAAATGTTAAATCCCCATGGGAGATGTACTCCTGTGCATTTGAATACGGGTAACTGAACTTTCAGTTCAATCTCCAAGGCCATGCCGAAAGAAGTATTTTGTGCCGTAGTGTCCAATGTACATTATGCTGTTATGAATCCACTTGTAGGATTCGATTTTGCACATGTTGTCACATGGGATACAACATGGTCTAGGGACTCAAGGAGTTCCGTTTAGCCAGTGTGGAGCAATGAATGAGGGTCCTCTCACTCTTGTCGTGGAGTGTTTAGAGTTACCTCCACACACAAGTACACCTTGAACTTGCAGGATGTTCTTTTTTAAACATCCTTACATGAGACATATTCCACATGTGGAGAATATGCGTCTTTGGAATGACACTGGCACCCATTATTTCAAATATGTGTCACAACAAAGTCCCTAGCTGCTGGTCAAATCTGTTTTCTAGACCATTTTCAGCACGACGTATTAGGAGCAATTTTGGTAGCCAAAAAATTTCGGATACTTAGAATGACTTGTTCATGTACAAGTACTTCTAAACAACATTACAGATGGTTGTTTATACATATAGCCGCAGATCTAAGTTGTTAATGAAAAAGTTTCATTGTTTGTACCTAGAAGTGATCACTGTTTCACCTTCTATTATGGTTCAGACATTTCAGCAAGGCTTGCAAAAGATTGCAACTGAAAGTATTTAGTTTCTTTTCAGAACTATTTACATTCCTTTTTAATGTGTGCTAGGCGCATCACATTTGCCATAAGTATTGGCAAGGATCACCATGGATATACAGGTTCCGGTCTGTTTTTTGCTAAATGCATGCACACTAGGTGTTATGGGCTCTAGTGTTTAGAAGAGCCTGATTTGGAACGGCATGCGTATTCATCAAGTTGTTGCTTATGAAGTATTTTTCACTCTATGCGCAGTATCTCAATGAGTTTACTTTTCAGTATACCAATCACCAATAGAGGTCATGGCTCGGTTTGGGTGTTTGTGGATCTTTCAAGTTAACCACGATGGTTATTCAGCCAATTGTTGATTCTTCAGCAATGTGGTACGATATTGTGATCCCCGTTTACTAGCCATCTAGAAAGACTGACTGTAAACCGTGGGGGAAACACACCTTAGTACTATCAGTTATCAAAGGGGATAAGTAGATTACAAAGTGTAATCTTGTGCTAAAGGATATGCAAGTGCGTACGTTAGCACCACGCAATCCAATTAGTAAGCATTTATTGCTCTACTTGGAGTTTGCTTACCATTAGGTGTAGTCTCTTCATGTATAAATCAAGTTCTCAACCTTAAACACTAGTTATAGTGGGGTTGTTTATTGCTGAACTTGGAAAACAAGTCAAGGAATTAAACTTGGCTGATGAGTCATGTTAGCAAGTTACTTTCATGGAAAGTGAAAAGAGGTCCTCTTTAGGGAACATCTTTGTGTGATAACTCGTTTTGCATACTCATGTGTATTCTAAATGGAGTCTACACACTATGATTGGATAGGAATCAGTAACACAAGATGGTTGCAAATGGATAACAATGTGAAAAATCAAAATTTTACTCTTGGTTTCATTGAACCTCCTACTGAACCGTGTTCCGGTCAACCAAACAGTTGGATCCATGAAGGATGCCACTTGGGAAAACATTAGCGTTCTTGAGAAAAAGTTCCCCACTTTTGTTTTTGAGGATGAAAACTCTTCTTTAAGGGGGGAGTAATGTCAAGACAACGGCAAGGCCGGGCAGGCTAGGCAGTGTGGAAAGGGAGTCCAACTAGGGCAAAGGGCTAGGAGTCATGCTATATAGTGGGTGGTTGGGAGGTGGACTCCTACGTTCTAGCTCCCCTTGTCTTACATATACAATCTCCCGCTTGATGCATAATTGGTGTAGCCTGTGCTAACCGCTGCTAACATTCCCCCCTTCCTAATTTGTCGCACGTCCTTGTGTGCGGTGATGCAAAACACGAAGACATGGTAGAAAGCAAGTCCATGGAAGAAATGTTGAGCTGCAAAACATAATAATAAGTAATGAACATCAAAGGCCAACAAGGATAAAAACATGAAGTACAATGAACAATCATGCAAAGTGAATTTTTTTCTTCTAAAAGATGGGTGAATCATAGTAAAAAACTAGACAACATAAAATAAAAAAGACACCTAAACTATCGTGAAGATTAAACCACTTGAAATTTCAATTTTTTGCATGAAAAACGAGCAATCAATTAAGACCCTAGGCTAATGCAAGTTCATAAACCTACTGGCCGAAAGACTATGTGACCAATCTTAGTAAATCATTCAAGCCTATCATGTCTACAGGCTATAAAAAAGCTCCTAATTTATTAGTACATTGTCACATCTTTTTGAAGCTTATGGAAGTTTTTTTTTTTGTCATTCATAGAAAAAAGTAAAGCATGATACAAGGCTACCACCCAAGGCAAGTCTAGGTACTTGGACCCTCAAGAAGGTGTTCCATAAGCCTACTACCATACCAAGGTGATGCTAACCCCTATCAGCCCAGAGCATCGGTTTAGGGCCTTGACCAAGCGAGCCAAGGTGATTCCCCTTGCCTGCCAGGTGCCAATAACGCGGTAGGCCTCACAAAGACACAACATAACATAGAAAGTTTCTTTTCATGTGTCTAGTAGCATTTTTGCTACTTTTTCTTGACACTTTTTTGCTTCATTGTTTCATGTTTTTAGCACTTTTTTATTGCTTCCAACATGAGATGCTAATGGCAAATGGACTAAGGAACTAAAGCTTAATCATAGCCCTAGGTCATGTTAAAAATGAATGGAGTATTAAGACTATCACAAAGAGTCTAGGACTAAATTAATGAGAAATGAACCTACATTAACCTAAGGTCAAGGCCAATTACCCATGAATAGCACATATAAAACCTAATTTTTGATGATTTAATATTCACAAAGCAAATTGTTGAAACTTTAGTATGCCTAGCTTTTGAACATGACAGAACCAGGGTTTAAAAGGAGAAATTACTTAAGCCAAGCGTAGAGAATGGAGAGACGAACAAAAGAGAAAAATCATGGAAGGATTTCATTTATTCATGCTCTTTGTGCATCCTTGAGCAAGCATCCACTTGGTAGAGAAGTGTCTTGATCTTTTTATTACAATCCAAGGTGATTGAAGCTAAGTGTAAACACAAGCCTTAAAGGCCTTTTATTGAAATCCAAAAGCACACACAAAAAAAATTTAATGAAAACCTAAAGCTAGGGTCTTGCATACTCGAATTTTCCAAAGGGAAAAAACCCAAGGGAAAAAAGTGCATTTTCTTATGCACATGATGTTTTGATAGCAAGTGTATACATACATATAAAAAATGAGAAAGATAAAATGCTTCTACATAAGAAAATTTTCAATTTTTACAACCTCTCATGCATGATTCAAAGTTGATTAGCTTCTAGCTCAATGAAATATGGAATTAAAAGCAAGCCAAGAGCTAGAAATAATGCACTTTGATGAAATGAAGTGGCTCTTCAAAGCCCAATTTTACACCTTTAGCGCAAGCTATGAGCTAGAGATGGCTTCAACTTTTAATGGAATGAAAGTAAATGGCTCTCAATAGCCAAATGTTGTACTTGAAAGCTCTAAAAAATTTGGGTAAACACTAGCTCAAATGAAAACATTTGCATTTTAGACCAAGCTATGAGCTAGCACATATACAACTTTTAATCAATGAATTGGAATGGCTCTAAATAGCCACATTTTTCAATACATTGCAGTGATGACATCCTGTATCTGCAACGGAATCCCATTTTGCCAATCACTCTTCGAAAACGAAGTCAATCATTAGTGCTCTTAAGCATATGGAAATTCAACACAAGCAAAAATGATCAATCATAACCCCAAAATGGGCTCTTTTGGCCATCAAACAAGCTTAATTTTAGTGCTTTACAATGATTTTTCATTCAATTCATGCACCAAAATGTACAAGCAATGTTCAAGCACAAAATATCCCAAGCATGCATCAACTGACCATCCACCAATGTGACTCTCATGCCTACATGAAGATCACCAGGAAATTTTCTCATTTACTGCAAGGAGGATGTTTCAATTAAGCCAAGCACTAGATCATAAAAATAGTTAAACATAAAACTTGTGCAATGAGGTGCATAGAAATACTCATAATCATTGCACACAATCGATGTTTTTCCTGCTTGCTTTGATGTTGCGAGTATGTCATTCAGATCAAGAGAGAGAAGAATCATATGAGGCAATGGTTTTTAGCTCTCTCGAGGATATCAAAATCCAATGTTTTTCTTTGGCACAAGTCTCAATCATTATTGCAAGAGAATAATTTTCATCCAATGACCCATAAGACTTACCATTCTCTTACATTCCATGAAAACATGTTCAAATCATTTGAATGCTCATATTCCTTATACTCTCCTATAGGCAATGGTCATTTAGAACGCAAAAAAAGAGAGTAAGAAAATGTTCTTTGGTAGATGAATACACTAAAACTAGCAACCACGCTCTTAAGTCGAGCTGCCATCATAACAAAAATTGGTTTCATAAAATGAGAGACCTTCAAACTGCAACTTGCTCAAATGCTCATCATTGTGTTTTTTATAAGCTACTCACTAAAGCACTCTTGATCAATCATTGTTTAGCTCACAAAGCCATAAAAGACACATTCCTCTTATATTGATGTAATCATGCTCAACAAATACAAATCTCCTTTAATCAAATGCACTACATTGTTGTCAGATCCCAATGAACTTTTTCAATGGTGTGGTGAAGTGTGTATTTGGGGTGAGGGTGGGAACACTCTTCAATGTCAAAAATGCTAAGCTTATATTTGAGTTCTTTTTTTTATTCTTTTCTACTGGCGACAAGCTGTGGAGGTGACAATGTGGGAGGAAATGGTGGGTGCATGAGAGATAGTGAGCCAGAGAAATTGAGAGCTTCGGATAGTGTAATATGCAGTTGAGTTTGTGATGCGCCATAGTTGGCAAGGTGCATCACGAGTGTATTTGTGTGTGTGTGTGTGTGTGCTGGAGCATGTTGGCCAGCGCTGCAGAGGCGGGGCTGTACTGTGGCGAGAACTACAGCAGAGTTGTGGACGGGGCAACACGCGCACGCGCGTGTGTGTGTGTGTGTGTGAGCAACGAACTCATGGGCGACAGAGTCAGGTGCAAGTTGGCTAGTTGTGGCGATCAAAATAGCATGCGAGGGAGAGCAGTCTAGTTGAATCTGTTTGTGTTTGTATGTGTGTGTGTGTGTGTGTCAATGGGTCAAGGTCAATTTTTTCCCCCTTGCAGTCAAGCCAGGAACACGGGTCGTGACTCATGAGGCGTTGAGGAGTCAGTTGACTTTAGCACTCTTTCTGAGTGTGTGTGCACAAAAGCTGCAACACAAGCGGACAGCAGGTGTAGCGGGTGTGTGTGTGTGAGGATGCGCCATACTCGGTAGTGCTCGTAGAGCATTGTGGGTGTGTGTGTGAGAGGCGTTGGAGAGATAGGAGCCAAGCGCATTCATGGCAGCACGACGGACTCGAGCTTCCAATGAAAAGGCCGACAGTTTTTTATATATTTAAATTTACCTTTTCTTTTTTTTGAAAAAATTCCTCTAGAGGACATTCCCATGCACAATAGCGATAAATAGTATGAGAGATATTGGCGAGAGGGAAGGCAGAGCTTGGTGTGTGTACGTGCGTGTGTGTGTGTGTGTGTGTGTGTGTGTAGGTTTGCACCCAGAACCAAATAAAAACGGAGAATGTTCAATCCAAAGGCGGCCCATATCAAATTTAATCGATAACAGTAGCATCCAATTTTGATAGTCACACATACAAGTTCAAATGCATCCTATGCTCACATTTCAATATAGAAATCCTCATGGATGCTACATTTTACCTCAAAATTTCAATCAAGATATCAAAAATCTCATTAGTGCCACTTGATAATGCACACAAAAACAATGATGTCCAAATACCTATTCACAATGCCTTTAGTTATTTCCTCCCTCTATCCAATTTCGGTAATCATTTTTATCATTTGGGCATACGCTCTTTGAATTGGCACAATTGTGATGCATCAAATTCTTTGTAAGTAAGTATATCAATTGATCATGCACACGAGATGAGTAATGAAATCTTCCTTGGGCAATACAAATTCAATTCTCCAATCATTGCAAAATTTAATTGCTCATATCTAATAGGCATAATCATTCAAATCCAACCGAATTTGTTATTTTTGATTTGCATAGCTACACATGAGTGGATTTCGGTTATAACTACACACAAATTAACGCATCTTTTCCATGTTCATCTCTTTTGCAAAACCCTTATCATCATTGCAACTTGGGTTGCTCAATTCCAATTTCCAATATCATTCAAACCCAATGAGGCTTGTCATAAGGTTTGCAAAGCTACATGATCAACTCATAGGCACTCCATATCCAATTAAATTAGCACATATGGTAGTGTCATAGTACCTCAATCATCCCCAATTATGCACAATTTGAGTCATTCAATTCAAATCCAAATCGATTTATGATGCACACACCAATCTTTAGGTCTACTAATCATCATAATTGGTAATTGCTAGCAATTATTCATCCCCAAATTTGACATTGGTTGCCCTTGAGTTGGCACACACATCCAAATTTAGACCAAAAATTTATGCAATTAATCCATTAATTGCAATGCTCAAATTTCAAACTCCATCAAGCATAAATGAATGCATGCATGCTCAATTTTTTTAAAAAATAACACTATTTTGACCCAATCAAGCAATGCACACACTCAAAAATTAAGCACAAAAGATCAAATTTGGTCCAATTGGCAATGCGTTAGGCTTATACCTAATGAATGCACATGCTTTTCATTCACATTTCACAATCAAAAATCATTGGGTGCCCCAATTGACCATCAATCACTAAAAATCAGGTGGTCTTGGATGGGCGCGCACACTCAAATTTTGCCCTTTTTTTTGGCAATTAGGCTTATCCAATGATTGAATTAGCGTAGCATACACATCAATTACAGGATTTCATACTCACATATCATCAATTTTATCAATTTCTATGCATGCACACACTCAAGATTAGGTGCAACCATACTTGATTTTTTTGACAGTTTTTTCCCTCTTTGCTACATTGCACACAGATTGATTTTTATGCACGCACATGAATTCTTGATGATTATCTTGACACACACAAAGTTTATTAGTCAAAATTTGACCATCAATTTCATTCCAAGTGAATCAAATTAGGTGCAAAGTGTAGGTCCATTGATTTACACACCTAATTTTAGCAAAATTATTAGCAACATTGAACCACATTAATCAATCAGGAATTGACATGAGCAAGTGAGTGCATTTACATTGTAATCACACTCCAAGATATTTATTTTCTCCATGCAAAGACACATCATTGCACATACAAGTGTGTGCACCATCAAATCGGCTCCAAAATTGACCATTGTAGGCAAAAAATAAAACACTCAAATCATCAAATTAGGCATAAATTAGCACAATTAACGTGATTAAAGTGTTGATTCCACCTCTTGTAAGGGGATTAAACATACATTACACATCAAATGTTAGCGGTTAAGTTAGCAAAGTTAGTCAAAAATTAGTAAAAACTAGCATGGAATTAGTACAATTAGCATGAAAATGAAGCGAAATTAGCAAGGGTTAGTATGAAATTAGTGAAATTGCGGGTGGAATTGGGTGTTTGGGGTATTCATAACTCAAAAATTAGCTTCAATTTCTTGCAAAACATCATCAAATCAAACCAAAATTGAGTTACACACACTCGAAAACCAATGAAATTAGTAGTGAAATTACTCTATTCTAAACATCCTATACTCACTAACTTAGGTTATTGATCCCCGACAACGGCGCCAAATGTTGGGGGTAATCATGGCATAGCCTAATCAATCCAAGACCAACAGAATTATCAATCCTGGGATCGGCAACACAGCTAGGGCATGGAAGCACGAGCATTGGATGTATTGAATGAGAGGATTTAAGAGTATGCTCATACAATGCAATAGAGTTTAGTCATTAAACACTAACATCATCAATCAAGAATCACCTACACACATTAAGCCCACCAAAGTCTGAATTAACATAGACTAGAATCTCTAAGCACAATCTTGATAAGCACACACTAATTGCGTTGGTACTGTTGGCCTCTCTAATCACCACATGCCAATCAAGGCACTTCATCAAAAGCTACACACACAAGGCAAATGGTGGTAGAGTTTCATAAAACCCATCCACACACAAGCAAACAATAGGTCACATATACTAATTACAAGATTAAGAACCAAATATAATCAACTTAATTAGAGATGTTAAATATTGCAAAGTGAATGCTCATAAAAGGATAGGAGTGGTTAATAAGTAAGACGTCATCACACACACTCAAATCTAGAATAACAAGAAAGGTGAAACTACTTCATGACATAATGGAGTACAGGAGAAGTAGACTAATGAATAAAGTAGAGACTAGAATAAGAATGCTTCTCTAATGACAATGGATTAGAACTAGCCTCTTAAGCATGGGCATTAGCTCAAGGCTAGGCCATCCATAGAGTGAGCGCTCCACACACACACACACAGAAAGAGAGAGAGAGAGAGAGAGAGAGAGAGAGAGAGAGAGAGAGAGAGAGGGAGAGAGAGAGAGAGATATCAAAAATGGATCCTCAAGAGTGGATACTCAACAATGAATCCTCCTTGCATAAAGGCTTGGACCACAATCCCTTCTACTATGGGTTTAAGTTTGAGCCCTCTAGCCAGAATATACAACTTAGGAACTTTGAATGAGCTCAAGACCTTATACAATGTGAGTCACATGCATAGCAAATCTCCCGCTTGATGCATAATTGGTGTAGCCTGTGTTAGCCGCTGCTGCTAATAGGGCGCCATGGTCTGATCGCATGGCTGTCAATATGAAGTTCCCTGAAAGGAGAATCTACTTCAACTATAGGGAAAAGAACATGTATATAGATGCTAATGAGTCTGGTCGTACTACCACTTGTAAATTCACCAGCTTTTGATAAGTCAATGAAAAGCTTGATTTTTGCCTACATGATATTTGTCAAAGAATCTACTAATGATGCTAATGGTTTATCAAATGAAAATGGTAGGAATCAAGAAGAGTTAGACTTGTCTAACTTTCTAAAATGATTCCAAGATGTGGTCATCAATGATATCCCTATGGACTTACCTCCGAAACGAGGGGATGATGACCATCGTATTGAGTTCCTATCAGGAAGCTCACTGCCTAACAAGCCTCCCTATCAAGTTTCCCAAGCTCAATAAGAGGAGATTATGAGGCAAGTACAAGAATGGTAGACAAAGGGATGGTGAGGCCTAGCTCGTCTCCCTTTGATCTCTAGTCCTTTTAGTGCAAAATAAAGATGGTACATACCGCACGTGTGTGGACTATCGTGGACTAAACCATATCACTATCAAAAACATGATTCCCATACCTCGGATAGAAGGTCTGTTTGATAAGCTACAAGGCTCTACCTACTTAAATAGGGTTGACCTTAAAAGTGGCTATCATCAAATAAGGATAGTGGAGGAAGATATCCTAAAGACCGCGTTTCGTACAACATTTGGTCTTTATGAATATCTAGTCATGCATTTTGTCTTGACCAATGCACCTGCCACATTCAATCATTTCATGGACAAAATATTTAGACCCTATCGCAAGTTCATTGGAGTGTTCTTTGATGATATCATCATCTACTCCAAGTCCTTGCAGGAACACACGCAACATCTCCAAGTGATTTTTCAAGCATTGATGAAGAACAAGCTTTTTCTCAATTCAAAAAAAAAAGCGAATTTTTCCTTCAAGAGATTCAATACTTAGGTCATATTATCTCTCAAGGTGGTATCCGTATGGATCCATCGCAAAGCATGGCCTAATCCAAGGAATCTACATGAGCTAAGAAGCTTTATTAGTATGTGTGCATACTATAGACGCTTCATAGCAAAATTTTCTCAAATAGCAAGACCATTACCTGACTTAATAAAGAAGAACGTTAAGTATTCATGGACTGCTAAGGAGCAAAAAGATTTTGACAAGCTCAAAGAGAAGCTTACCTCTCATCCAGTCCTTATGCTTTCGGATTTCTCAAAGCCATTTGAGGTCCAATGTGATGCTTGTGGTGATTGCCTTGGAGCAGTCTTGCTTCAAGAAGGGCATGCCATATGATATGAGAGCCGAAGGCTCACATGGATGAGCAGATCTTGGGCATTTATGAGAAAGCGCTTTTAGCTCTTCTACATGCCCTAGACACATGGAAGCTCTATTTATTGGGGACTCCATTCATTTTACGAACAGACCATCAAGTCTCAAGTACTTCATGACGCAAACAAAGCTTTCAGAAAAACAAATAAAGTGGGAAAATTTTCTTTTGCAATATAATTTTCATATTGCTTACATTGCTGGTAATCACAATCAAGTGGCCGATATTGCACTATCATGACGACCAAAAGTTAATGTTGTGTTTATAGCAACTCACAATGATCTATCTTCTATGATAAATGAGTATGCTATTGACCCTGACTTTAAATACATATTCCTTGTTTGCAACCTGATTTCTGTATCAATTTCGATCAAGTTAGCTATTCTTTCACAAAGACTGTGTAGTTTTTGCTAACTATTGTGATTGGTCTGTGTGGATCACTTCAAATCGAGCTATGTGAGTCAACAGTTGAGACTTTCAGACCCTAATTTTGCAGAAAATCAAAGGACTAATCTGCAATCTGAAAACTGAGTGAACATGTACCAATTTGGATCCGATTGAACCCAAAATTGCCCGGGGGCCTTGTATTATGATGGTCTAACACTATACAAGTTCAAAAGTCAAAATTAATATCCCTATATAGCAGTAGTAAATAATCACGATTATTTACTTTTCTCAGCTTTTTACACTTTTTGGCTTGATTTGCCAAGTGTACAACCTGTTAAGGTCCTTGGACAAGTTTCACTAAGTTTGGACAAAATCTATTCAAGTTTAGCAACTGTTTCGTGTCCGCAGACTGTGATTTCAAGAATCTGGCTGAAGTCTCACTTTTGTAATCCAAATTTCACCAAAATTGATTTGTGTGGTCTACTTGATATGCTTGACCTTGTGATATACTCAAATGTGCAAATTATCAATTTTTGTAGCAGATGTAAATAATCGCGATTATTTACTCTAACTAATTTTCTGTAGGTTTTTGTCCCAATCTTCACACAGACCTGGTAAGTATCTCAACTTAAGCACCCTAGACAAGTTTCATCAAGTTTGGACAATTTTTGGTTCAAATGGTCATCAGTTTTGTATCTGCAGACTCGCTTTGCAAATTTGGTCACAATTTTCAATCCAATGATACAAATCTTACCAAATTTGATTTGTGGGCTTATTAGAACATAGTAAAGCTCGTGGTATGCTAACTTGGTCAAAAAAGTTAAAAAATGGGGTAGATGTAAATAATCATGATTATTTACTTCTGACAATTCAAATTTTTACATCTTTTTGGTCAACTGAGCATATACACATGTCTATCACATTAATATAAGCCTATGAATCAAGTTTCATTGAGTTTGAACAAACTTGTTCCCAATTTACACTGAAGTTCTCGAAAGTCAGTACAGACTTTAGTTTTTACCCAGTTTTTGGTCAATTTGGTGATCCAAATTGTATGTGCCTTTACAAAAGACATTGTTTGTATACATGCAATGAGTCACTGGTATCAACCTTGTTCAATTTTGATCTGAAAGTAAATAATCGTGATTATTTACTTTAGGGCCCAAAATGAACATTTTTTTGCACTTTTTCAATGGATAGTCTTTTCATGAGCTGTTTTAAGCCTATGAATCAAGTCATAACTAAATTTGGCCTAAAATGTAAAAAAAAAGTAAATAATCTGAGTTTCTGCAAACTCTTGAAATTTTTACATCAATGTATCCTTGAGCTTACTCAATGGTTCATACTACTCTTAAGCATACTCTCCAGTCGGATTGAGTGATTGGCAGTCTTTTCATGCTATTTATGGTCATAGACCTAAATTTTTGCAACTTCAAATAACAACTCACAATGATTCCTTCAGAGAGAGCAATGTTCTGAAATCCACCTCGGATTCTACATACCCTACTCCTAGGTTCTATGGCAATGGAGTTGTGGAAAGTGTCCACAAACACTCGGTTTCTAGTTTTTTATGGTTTTCTGAGCCTTGATCCGAAGACTTGCACTACAAGAGGTTCTTCACACTTGTGACGGCCTTAGCGACGAAAATACACGGGGATATTTTTACCCCTGGCGTCACTATAAGTGTCGCTATGCGCGTCGAAAAGAGAACGTCGCTATGTGCGTCTCTATTTACGTCTCTATATGCGTCTCTATTTGCGTCGCTATATAGAGACGCATATAGCGACGCAAATAGAGACCCATATAGAGACGCAAATAGAGACGTAAATAGAGACGCATATAGAGACGCAAATAGAGACGCATATAGAAACGCAAATAGAGACGCATATAGAGACGTATATAGCGACGTATATAGCGACGCTCGAGAATAATTTTTTTTGGTGACAGAGCATACATTACCCTGCCACCCCATCAACCATTTTGAACATAAGTTTTCAAAACTAAGATGCAAAACTGACAAAAGTATATCGACAAAAGTGAATTGACAAAATTATACACATCATAGGCAAAATCACTAATTGATTGTTAAGCTTTGATTAAAATGTACTAGCTACAACGCAATTGTCATTAATTATTGGAAAAATATATTGTTGGCCAATAGTTATAAAATTGACGTACACACGTCCTCTCCTAATACATGCTGTGAAAAAATAAAACTAGTGTTATCTAGCTGTGGCTACTTTGACGTCGACTAATCTGACGTCTCATCGCGTCTGAGTGGCATATCTGTCGGATACTGCAAAAAAAACAAAACAATAAGACTTTATGTAAGTATAAATATATAATTACAAAACGACCTAATTTTTATCTTATTATTAAAATATAACAAATGTAAGAGTGTAAGGTTCAATACTAACCAAGTCGGAGCAATAACTCTGAATGTCCATAAGGACATTTAATCCCTTTCTGTTCACATACTCGCGCCCGTATGGTGTGGCTCCATGTCCAATCATCAACAACTGTTTAAAAAATACAAAGAAAACGTTATGTTAGAATTTAAAATTATATATACCCATAACTACCAAACCTAAAGGGCGATGCAATAAAACGTTGGCCTCAAATGACGTCCATCCGCCACTCCCCAAGTGGTGCGAGCTCCCGGCTTCTACTCACGCTCTGGCTACCTCCTTTTGTTGCTTCCACTTGTCGGGATTCTCATGTGCTGCTTGCTTTACGTTCTTCCGATCTTCTTTGGCCAGCCAATCTGGTCTGCTCTACCCATGCTTTATTGCTTTCTACACTTCAGAGTGCTTCTGCTTGCAGTACTCACGCATCCACACATTTCAGCAAGTCTTCATTGAAGAACTCATCTTGATTTGACATGGGAAACTCGTCATGCAACATGTTGATGACTTTGTCTTTTATTTCATTGAGCACTTCACTCCAAGTGTTTAGTATGTAGTGTTGAAATACCTGAGAGCTTTCCCAAACCATCCATAGTTGATTAGGTAAGCTTTAGGCAATGTCAAGAGCGCGTATGGCAAGCCGAAAAATAAACCGTAAGAAGAAACACCAAATATACAAGCTGTTTCTGAAGTTCGTCCGCGTTTTTCTACGAAAAAATACAAACGGACTTCGAAAACGGCTTGTGCGCTTGTCCAAACCATCCATAATTGATTAGGTAAGCTTTATGAAAAGTCAAGAGCGTGTATGGTAAGCCGTAGACAAAACCATAAGAAGAAACGCCAAATATACAAACCGTTTCTGAAGTCCGTTCGCGTTTTTCTATGAAAAATGCAAACGGACTTCGGAAACAACTTGTGCGCTTGCCCAAACCATCCATAGTTGATTAGGTAATCTTTACGCAATATCAAGAGCGTGTATGGCAAGCCGTAGATAAAACCATAAGAAGAAACACCAAATATACAAGCCGTTTCTAAAGTCCGTTCTCGTTTCTCTTAAAAACGCAAACAAACTTTCGAAACGGCTTCAACACTTGCCCAAACCATCCATAGTTGATTAGGTAAGCTTTAGACAAAGTCAATAGTGTGTATGGCAAGCCGTAGGCAAAAATGCAAGATGAAAACACAAACGGACTTCAGAAATGACTTATGTGCTCGTCCAAACCATTCATAGGTGATTAGGTAAGGTTTAGGCAAAGTCAAGAGTGCGTATGGCAAGCCGTAGACAAAATCATTGCGAGAAGAAATGCTAGATATACGAGCCATTTCTGAAGTTCGTTCTTGTTTTTCTACAAAAAAACAGAAACGGACTTCGGAAGCGGCTTCAAGACTTGTCCAAACCATCCATAGTTTATTAGGTAAGCTTTAGGCAAATTCAATAGCGCGTATGGCAAGCCGTAGTCAAAACCGCAAGATTAAACGTTAAATACACAAGCCGTTTTTGAAGTCCGTTTGCGTTTTTTCTACGGAAAAACACAAATGGACTTTAGAAACGGTTTGTGCGCTTGCCCAAACTATCAATAGTTGATTAGGTAAGCTATAAGCAATGTCAATAGTGCGTACGTCAAGTCGTAGGCAAAATTGCAAGAAGCAACGTCAAATACATAAGCCGTTTCTGAAGGCCGTTTGCGTTTTTCTACGAAAAACCACAAACGGACGTAAGAAACGGCTTCAACACTTGCCCAAACCATCCATAGTTGATTAGGAAAGCTTTAGGTAAAGTCAGTAGCATGTATGGCAAGCCATAGGCAAAACCACAAGAAGAAACGCTAAATACAAAAGCCATTTTTGAAGTCCGTTTGCGTTTTTCTACGGAGTAAAAAAATGCAAACGGACTTTAGAAACGGCTTGTGCGCTTGCCCAAACCATCCATACTTGATTAGGTAAGCTCTAGGCAATGTCAAGAGCATGTATGGCAAGCCATAGACAAAACCGCAAGTAGAAACGCCAAATATACAAGCCGTTTTTGAAGTCCGTTTGCGTTTTTCTAAAAACCACAAACGGACTTAGGAAATGGCTTCAACACTTGTCCAAAACATCCATAGTTGATTAGGTAATCTTTAGGCAAAGTCAGTAGCATGTTTGGCAAGCGATAGGCAAAACCGTGAGAAGAAATGCCAAATATACAACCCGTTTCAGAAGTACGTTCGCATTTTTCTACGAAAAACACAAACAGACTTTCGAAATGGCTTCAACACTTTCCCAAACCATCCATATTTGATTAGATAAGCTTTAGGTAATTTCAAGAGCCTGTATGGAAAACTGTAACCAAAACCTCAAGAAGAAACGCCAAGCACACAAGCCGTTTCTTAAGTCCGTTCACATTTTTTAATGAAAAAACACAAACGGACTTTGAAAATGTCTGTGTGCTTATCCAAACCATTCATAGGTGATTAGGTAAGGTTTAGGGAAATTCAAGAGCACGTATGGAAAGCCATAGACAAAACCGCAAGAAGAAATGCCAAATATACAAGCCGTTTCTGAAGTCTGTTCTCGTTTTTCTACAGAAAAACGCAAACGAACTTCGGAAATGGCTTCAACACTTTCTCAAATCATCCAAAGATGATAAGATAAGCTTTAGGCAAAGTCAATAGCGCATATGGCAAGCCGTAGGCAAAACCGCAAGATGAAACGCTAAATACACAAGCCGAATCTGAAGTTCGTTTGCGTTTTTCTACGAAAAAACGCAAATGGACTTCAGAAACGGCTTGTGCGCTTGCCCAAACCATCCACAGTTGATAAGGTAAGCTTTAGGCAATGTCAAGAGCGCGTATGTCGAGCCATAGGTAAAACCGCAAGAAGCAACACCAAACACACAAGCCATTTCTGAAGTCCGTTTGCGTTTTTCTCCGGAAAAACACAAACGGACTTAGGAAACGGCTTCAACACTTGCCCAAACCATCCATAGTTGATTAGGTAATCTTTAGCCAAAGTGAATAGCGCGTATGGAAAGCCATAGGCAAAACCGCAAGAAGAAACGCCAAATACACAAGCAGTTTCTGAAGTCCGTTTGCGTTTTTCTATGAAAAAACACAAATGGACTTCAAAAACGGCTTGTGCGCTTGCTCAAACCATCCATACTTGATTAGGTGAGATTTAGGCAATATCAAGAGCGTGTATGGCAAGCCGTAGACCAAACCGTAAGAAGAAACGTCAAATATACAAGCCGTTTTTGAAGTTCGTTTGCGTTTTTCTACGGCAAAATGCAAACAGACTTAGGAAACAGCTTGAACACTTTTCCAAAACATCCACAGTTGATTAGGTAAGCTTTAGGAAATATCAAGTGCGCATATGTCAAGCCGTAGGCAAAACCGTAAGAAGAAACACCAAACACAAGCCGTTTCTAAAGTCCGTCTGCGTTTTTCCACGAAAAATACAAACGGACTTAGGAAACCGCTTCAACACTTGCCCAAACCATCCATAGCTGATTAGGTAATTAAGCTTTAGACAAAGTCAATAGCGCATACAACAAGCCATAGTAAAACCGCAAGAAGAAACGCCAAACATAGATGTTGTTTCTTAAGTCCGTTCGCGTTTGCTTTTTTCCATAGAAAACGCAAACGGACTTCTGAAACGGCTTGTATATCTTATGTTTCTTCTTGCGGTTTTGTCTACGGCTTTCCATACACGCTCTTGACTTAGCTTAAAGCTTACCTAATCAACTATGGATGGTTTGCCATACACGCTCTTGACTTAGCTTAAAGTTTACCTAATCAACTATGGATGGTTTGGACAAGCCGTAGACAAAACCGCAAGAAGAAACGCCAAATATACAAGCCGTTTCTGAAGTCCGTTCGCGTTTTTCCATAGAAAAACGTGAACAGACTTCAGAAACAGCTTGTATATCTTTAGGTAAGCTTTAGGCAATATCAAGAGTGCGTAGTAAGAAGAAACACCAAACACAAGACGTTTCTGAAGTCCGTTTGCGTTTTTGTACGAAAAAATGCAAATGGACTTAGGAAACAGCTTCAACACTTGACCAAACCATCCATAGTTGATTAGGTAAGCTTTAGGCAAAGTTAATAACGCATACGGCAAGCCGTAGTAAAACCGCAAGAAGAAATGTCAAACACAGAAGCTGTTTCTTAAGTCTGTTAGCGTTTCTTTGCGAAAAAATGCAAACGGACTTCGTAAATGGCTTGTGTGCTTGCCCAAACCATTTATAGTTGATTAGGTAAGCTTTAGGCAAAGTCAAGAGCGCGTATGGCAAGCCGTAGAAAAAACCGCAAGAAGAAACTCCAGATATACAAGCCGTTGCTGAAGTCTGTTCACGTTTTTTTTATGGAAAAACGCAAACGGACTTCAGAAATGGCTTGTGCGCTTACCCAAACCATCCATAGTTGATTAGGTAAGCTTTAGGAAAAGTCAAGAGCGCGTATGGCAAGCCGTAGACAACCGCAAGAAGAAACGCCAAATATACAAAAAAAATTAAATCAAAATAAGTCCTTGATCTCATGCACCACTGTGTGTTTCAACAATAGGCCGAATTCCCTTCTGTAGCCTGATGTCGTCCTTTGGTACCCATGTTGCATGCAAGAGCTTTCTTGTGGTGGCAGTGACACTAAAGAAGGACCCCGCAGTCCGCCAAGAAGCACGAATCATAGCCCTTAGGCTCATATTCAAGAACTCACCGGGGAGACTGAGAGACTTAAAGAACGTTTACAAAAGCTTGAAGATGCGAAGGAAGAAGAGAGCCAAGCTCTACTTGAAAAAGAACACGCAATCAAAGTGGCAGTGGAGAAAGAATCACATGAAACAACACATAAGAAGATTGACACCAAGATATAGGCGGCCCTACAAGAATGCCGGCTGCAAGAATCTCTTGGCCTCAAGGTCAGCATTGGGGGGCTACACTTATCGTGGTGTACAACGGAGGACGCCATTCAAGAAGAAATCACCAAGCTCAATGAAATTCTTCAACCTATCTACATCAAGCTCGAAAATTTTTCCACCCAAGCATTGCATACTCACTTTCAAGGACAAAGATGAGCGTATGAAGTTGGTACGTCAATCTCGACTTCTCAAGGGAAAAAAGCTTTGGAATGCAGAAGAATGGACCATGAATCAACTCAAGAGTAAAGCAAGCAAGCTCAAGGAAATGCACAAAGCATGCAAGCAAGGCAAATGGGCAGTCTACCAAGGTGGCAAAGCGATCATCCAGGAATCTCAAAAACCCAAACCGGCTCTCCCCCCAGCCGACCCTTAGGTTTTTGTTCTCTCTTTTTTCCTACTCTACCCTTTGGTGGACCCTCAGTCCTTAACTGATATGTATCAGCCCGCACTGAGAAGCAATTGTTGTAATGTTGTGTTTTTGTTCTCATGGGTCATATATGACCTCCGTGGACGATAATTCAATCTCTCTCTCTCTCTCTCTCTCTCTCTCTCTCTCTCTCTCTCTCTCTCTCTCTCTCTCTCTCTCTCTTTCTCTCTCTCTCTCTCTCTCTCTCTCTCTCTCATACTAAAGATATATTAGTTGAAAGATCCATTGATCTCGGGAGAGATAGACGTCCACGATATCAATCGAGGCTCCATCAGAGGATCAAGACTACTCTAGCGCAATACGGGAGATACTTATTACATCTATTTACAAAGGTGGACATTGACAAAGCTCTTCATCGATCGATGCACTACTTTCTCAGACAACACCCAATGTTGGAAATTGATGAAGATGATAATGATTTTAGTCTTCCACTTTACTTCACTTTTATGTTTGTACCTAGACATTAGATTAGATCCACAAGGAGTTTATAGGATTGGTCTCATAAGTCATTTTGGCATTTTGAAGACGTTAAATATATCATTTCATTTCATTTCTTTATCTGTGTGTGTGTGTGTGTGTGTGTGTGTGTATGTGTGTTCTTTGTTTACGCATGTGTGTGTACATTCTCTCTCTCTCTCTCTCTCTCTCTCTCTCTCTCTCTCTCTCTCTCACACACACACACACACACACACACACACACACTAGGAGAGGAGAGAGAGCCACGTATGCTCCCTCCCTCTCCTCTCTCTTATGCTCCCTTCCCCCCTTTATTTCTCTCTCTCTCTCTCTCTCTCTCTCTCTCTCTCTCTCCTCCCTTCCCCCCTTTATTTCTCTCTTTCTACTGTGTGTGTGTGTGTGTGTGTGTGTGAGAGAGAGAGAGAGAGAGAGAGGGACGGGCATGTATACCTATTGTGCAGAGAGCGCCGAAACTCACATCTAAACTCAGATCTACAGATCTGAGTTTTGGGTGCCCTCAAATTATTTTTACAGGGTCGGCGTCGCTATGAGCGTCTCTATGAGCGTCTCTATAAGCGTCTCTATGAGCGTCTCTATGAGCATCTCTATAGACGTCTCTATGAGCGTCTCTATAGTCTTTATTATATAGCGACGCCCATAGCGAAGCCGGGATTTTTCCAATTTGAGCGTCGCACTATGAGCGTCGCTACATTGAAGGACCTCTTGTAGTGTTGTCTTGTCCATCATTCTCAAAATCCTAACCTAGTTCTACAATACTAAAGGTACTCAGCAAGTACAATTACTTCCAAGGTACCTCTACATAGCAAAAGACGACAATCTTAAGCTATGCGGTTTCTAGAAAGAAAGTTTCTACTCTAGGGGATCCTAGAGGAAGTTAAAGGATAACTTCACAAGACACGTTCGTGTTTTTCCCTAGTTTAGGTCTCTTCGATCCCAGGCAGCGGTGCCAAATGTGGGACGGGTGTCTAACCTCACTCCTATCTTATTGCAGATTTAGCGAGAACCACGATTAAATTGTCAATCCATGGGATGAAGCTGACTCGACTAGTGTATAGAGGCTACAAGAGGTTTTCAATCTCTTGAAAAACAACAAACAACTCGCGTTTAACTTAGGCTACACTCAAGTGACTGAAATCACCAAAAATCACATCCGTTACAGCATCAAATGACATCCAAATGTAACAACACTTCTAGAAAAATTTTATAAGACCTAAGCATACATGCTTATGGTCTCAAATCCCACTTTAGGTCAAGTGTAAAAATCACGATTATTAACAGTAGTGGACTTTTGACCTAGTCGTTTTCCACCCAGAATGCATCGAAATGCTTAGCAATGATGCCCCAATATCCCGCTTATAGCTAGTTTTTTATTTTGAAGTGTAAATTCCTACTTATGATAATATTAGGCCGCGGGTCGGTGATGCCAAAAGCTACAAAATACCGTGAAATACTTACGTCAATGCGTAGAGCTCTTACCTGCGATTGCAACACAACAGACGCAACTGCAATGTGACAACCATGGAGGGAGGAGGAAGTGCAAGAAGGAGAGAAGTGAGCGTCGTTAGCTCATGCTGTGTATTTCATTATTCAAAACTTAAAAATAACTTACAAAAATTGGCTTTTATACCTTAGCCAAGATTTTTGGTGGTCAAAACTAATAATCTGGGAGCTCTAACTAAAGATGGGTAAAGACAAGTTGATACAATCTGGAAGCTTGTAGCCTCGGCTCATCAATTACAAAGTTTATCCAAAAATTAGGAGTTACAATATTCCCGATTTATCAAAATAATAAGTGTTTTTACAATGAGAGCTCCAAAAAATGGTATCCGAGTTAGCTTGCTTCTATAACAGGTTGCACAAAAAGCATGTATTGAATTCAATGAGATTTTCTCTCCAGGTGTTGAAGTGAACTCAATCATGCCAGTTTTGAGTTTTAAAGTGGTGAAAGATTTATATTTTAAGCAACTAGACATAAAAAATAGCGTTGCTTGATCAAGATTTTGGAGGAAGAGATCTATATGGATCAATTGAAAGGGTACGAGGTCAAAGGAAGGAAATGACTTGTGTGTAGACGTAAGAAAAGCATGTATGGATCAAGCAAGCCTCACAAGGCAATTGTATCTAGAATGTGATAGGCTTATGGTAGAGCAGGACTTTACTGGGTGTTATGATAACTGTTGTGCACTCTATGTGGATGGAATGGTTGTTGCTAGATCTAATAGGTTGGATACTCAAATGTGGAAATCTATGCTTGAAAAGTCTTTGTCCATAAGGACTTGGGTGTTACAAAGTGTATTCTTGGTATGCAGACTATTCATGATAGGAAGAAATAGTGAGTCTATCGCAAGAGAGGTACATACCTTCTGTAAAGTTTCCACATCCAAGATGCTAAACCAATGAGTACTCCTTTATGAAATCATTTCAAGTTAATAAGTAAGGGTTAGAGCTCACATGAAAGAATAGAAGAACTACACAAAATTAAGACCTTATGCTAAAGCCAATGGATATCTTATGTTTGTTATGGTATACACTAGAGCTAATATTGCTCAAGTGGTGGGAGTTGTTGAGTAGGTACATGAATAATCCAAGTAAGGCACATTAGAAAGGTGTCGATTGGACTTTAAGGCTTGAAGGGATTAAAACTACTTTCATTGGACCTCTTGATCTTGACATGGGGTGGAGACCTTCATGGTTAGCGGCACGATACAGTTGCTAGTTGGATTTTCCAATCGTGAAATGTGACTGCATTGTCTACTATAGAGGCTAAGTATATTGAAACTACAAAAGCAAGTAAGGAGCTCATATGGATTTAGTGATTCTTGGATGAGATACAACCCAAGTAAGAGCATTCTTGACTTCATTGTGACAACCAAAGTGCAAAACACCTTGCAAAGTAATGATCATTTCACTCATGAGAAAAGCATAGGACTTGAGTACCATTTTATACTTTCACTTGTGGAAGAGGGTCAAGTGAAGCTAGAGAATATATACATGAAGAGGAATCTTGCATATATGCTTACAAAGGTAGTCAGAAAGGAGAAACTAGAAGGATGTCCACCTTCTATCAACCTACTCTTATGAAGTATGAAGCATTGTCTTAAGTGTTTCTTCTCTATTCAAGATATCAGTCTCCAAGAGGGAGATTGTTAGATGGTTGAGCTTGATTCCATGTCCAACCAATTGCTTGTTTGTATCCTCTCTTTATTATTTTCCTTGGGGGTATCCAAAGGTGGAAACATCCCGAAAGACCAAAATCATAAACAAATTTTGATACGCTTTTCTATGAATCTCTAGTCAGCATTTTGCACTTTCTTCATTCCATGATAGAGGGACATTCTACACATTGTATGAGGGTTTGATGCATGGTTTGGTGTGTGTAGTAAAAAAGAAACACTCTATGAGGTGAGATTTCTCCTTGGACATAGCCCAAATTGGACAATCATGTAAATTTGTGCTGATCTCTCTCTCTCTCTCTCTCTCTCTCTCTCTCTCTCTCTCTCTCTCTCTCTCTCTCTCTCTCTCTCTCTCTCTCTCTCTCTCTCTCTCTCTCTCTCTCTCTCTCTCTCTCTCTGTTATTTAGCGGGTCGCCATGACGGACGTCTGCAGCATAGCTTTTTTGTACTAACATAATGTCAATATGTAAGGAAGCGACTCGGGATGGGGCACAGAGACTTGATGAGAGTGTCAATCTTACCAAAGTGAACTCAGAGGGCTACCCATAATACGATAAAAGCCAATCAACCTCTTCCTAGTCAGAGAATCAGTCTGTGTCCAATCTCACCGCTCTAGGTCATCACGCCTTTTCAACATCCAAACGAATCCATAATTCAACGAAAATTAAGAAGAGGTATTACAATGCCTATGGGCACAACTCTACCAAGTTTTGCAACCATCTGGGAAGGTACATAAATCATGATCCATCACAAAAAATGTGCAAAAAATTGAAACAGAACTATACAGAAAGGTCCCGCTAAGCATAGAAACACTTATCCAGGGTCAAAACATTAATAAAAAACCATTTAAGATCTCAAATCAATGCATTTAGCTCACAAACAATGCATCGCAAACCACAATAAAATTGAGAATGATTACACTTAAATTGTAGAGCAAGAGACAAGGAACATAATATACTATTCAGAAATGAATTTTGATTACCAGTCCAGGAGAAAAGTGGATTACAAAGTTGTAGCAACAAGAGGCTTCTCATAGTGAATGTTCAAACTCCTCCAAACTAGTGATTTTTTTTTGTTTTCTCAAAACTAAGGGTTTTGACTTAAGGGCTAAGGGGAATTTCCCGTTGCCATTTGGCCACTTACAAGGGGTGTAGACTCAGAGAGGCTAAGAGGGCATGAAAAAATATATTACAATTATGAATCCTCATTAGTTGATTTACATCGCTTGTTTCAAAAAAAATGAGTGAGGACTACAAGGTTGGATGTACATCCGCTTTTTACGTGTCAGTTCATTGTGTCCACCAAACATTCCCCCCTTCCTATTCATTGCACGCCCTCGTGCAATCTGTCTCTGAGTGTCTTCTACCGTCTTTTCTCTACTGTTGCAGTGAGGTGTCTGAACTTCTACGCTCTTGCCTTGATCTCCACTTCTGTTGCCAGCTTTCTGAAAGGATTATTGCTGAGAGTGCTTTGATATGCTACATGTTGGGCTGGCAAATCTTTGATCATGGGATTGAATATGGAGGAGTCTACCTCAAAGAACCCGCTCATGAACGCCTCCTCAAAAGTCTACATGTAATCAGAGGGCAAGAACGTGACTCTTGGATAGAATCCCATGATGACATTTTTGCTTGGGATTTCCGTCTCCATATTTCAGCAAATCCCTCTCGTGCCTTCCACAAAAATCTGTGAGGGATGGTCCGATACCTCTATATCATTGAAATCTGTTATGCAGGTGATTAGCATCTTGGCAATTTTCACGAGCATTTAGCATGCGAGATCAGGGATCTCCTTCATTATGTTGATGACCCCTCTGAGCGTCTGAACCATACACTTCTCTGATAGGGGGGTTGTTATCAGTTGGATTTGTTACAACTGGGTAGTTCAATACCGCCAGTATTTTGCTTTTCCAAGAGTAAAAATTTTCCTTGGATCAGTGTCTGTTGATGGGAGAGTAAGTTGGGTCAATCTTGAGGTGCTACGAAGCATTCGTGTAGTATGTTTTGTCTAGTGGTCACTACTCAAACCACTTCTTTTGCCAGAGGGGTTGATTGTCAATGATAGTCTGAATTTGTATTGCTATGACAGGAACATTTTTGTAATCCCCTCTGTTGTTTGGTTCAAGGTCAGGTAACATCTTTGTTCCATAATCTAACCTCCTACCGCATCAGTGGCAGGGCGATCATCTCATGCCAAGGTTTTTTACCACCTCATCTGGAGTGATCATGAGCAGGGCAGCCGATTCCAGTACTTCCAATTCATACTGCAGATATTCTTTGTGTGAGGGGTCTTTGACTTTTGAGATCCAGTACTTAATTTCTTCCTTGGCCGAATCCGAGATGGATGTCGTGGCTGGATCTTTAGATTCCTGCGTTATTTTCCCTATGCTTGTTCCTGGCACATTTGTTTGGTGAGCTTCAAAAGTAGAATGCTCAAATTCTCATGTTTGCTCAAATTCCATTGGGGTTGTTTGTCTAGGATTTGCTTGTGCTACCCTCAGAGCCTCCAATTCTCCCCGTGCCTTTGCCAACTGCTTCCTCAATTCCTCAATTTCCTTCTCTTTGGCTTTTTGCAGTGCTCTATGTCCTACTACCATGATTTGTCTGTCATACTTTTCCTAGACAATGATCTCTTTTAGATCTTGAATCTCTTTGTTCAGCGAGGTTGATTTAGCTGTCATGGTTGAGGAGGTTGGAGTTTCTTGTAGGGCTAAAAGCTGGGTCAAAGTCTTGCAACCACCAGGTAAGACTCTTGCAGCTTTTTGCTTTGCTCTCTTTCTCTGGTTAGCTCCTCCTCTAGTTGCTGCTCAATTTGCAGAGCAGAGTTGGCCTCATTAAATTGTTGGACTTCTTTGTAGTAATAGGCTACATTTTCATGTTCTCTTTGCTACTCTGCTTGGAGTTGTAGCTGAACTTTTTGCAGCTCCTTTATTTTGCCTTTTAATTGTACAGTGTTTTCAGCTACTTTAGACACCTCCTTTTTGGTATCTTCTGGGTCTAGCTCACACAAGTTGTAGAGAGCTCTTTGGCATTGGGATTGGAGCTTGATCTGCTCTAAATAAGCATCAATGTCAAATGATTTGATCATTTCTCCTCCCTCATCTACTACCACTTGGGAACGAGGCGATCTTGGTTTTTGCTGGCTTCCTTAGCCCTTTTCTAATCTCCGACCCTCTTTAGTCGTTTTTTCTTTCATTTTCAGTACTTCAATAGCAGCTGAAATTGTAGTAGTCTTTGGTTGTGTTGTCTCTATTTCTTGATCTATCTTTTCTTTTGACAGAACCTTCTCTGCTCGGAGGTCTAAAGCTTCTTCTCCTTTTGCTCTTATAGCCTCTGAAGGTACCTCTTTGTCATTTGGAGATTCAAATTTCTAACCCTACTGGTCGAGTGTGTCATAATCTTTCTTCTCTTGTTGGTTATCATCCTTTTCCTTGGTCTTAGTGGATTCGTCAGATGATTCGAGATCATCTATGCGTGGACACTTTACCTCTTCTCTTTCTCTTTGCTCCATCTTTCACTTGAGCTCATTCTGAATCTGTTGTTGCATGGTACTGGCAATATTCAGATTCTCCTCCGCTTCCTGTCTTTTTTGCTATTTGATCTATTCCAGAGCGGTTGTCTGTTTGCATAGTAAAGGAACATCTTCTTCTTCCTCCTTTTCATCATCCTCTTCTGTTCCTTTACTTCATTTATCTTCGTGCTTCTGCTGAAGGTTCTTTCTCTCAGCGTGTGGGCTTCCTCCATTGTCATCCTGGCTTGGGTAAATGAGATGGCCTCCGCCACATGGGTTGTTCTCTTCTTCAATCTTGTATTTCTGAGGGAGAACTCTCTCCCATGCTCCTCTTCTAAACATTGGTATTCCGAAGGGGTATCTCTTTGCTGAGTCCAAGCTTCCCCGTTACTCGGAGCATCTGGCTCTGTCTTTTCACTGTCAGTGTCCGTTCTTGTTGTGCTTTTCCTTGTTTGTTTAACTTTTGGTTTCGGCCTTGTGGATGGTCGATCCTGCCCACCGGTTTTACTGCTCTTTTAGATTTGTGGATCAAATCTATCTGCGCTTCTATAGGTGGTAAATCATCAATCATCCCCAATGCCTGGTAGGCTATTCGCGTCAGCACTGGTCTAGCGTTCATATAGGTTTTTCTCTTTTGGCTCCCCTTAAGATTTGCTTCGATGATGTTGTCGAGGAGGTAATTTCCAAAGTCCCAGCTGACCACTCTTCTTTCTGCTAAGCCCATTTCCATACTACTACCATGTGCAATAGTGGTTCCATGTATCTTGGTGGCTTATGTACTTTGAAGTGTTGAGATATGAGGCGCAACAGCAATTCGATTTCTGAGTAGATCAAGTTTTGATTTGTTAGCTTGTGTCCTCTTTGCTTCAAAAGGCTTTGTTGTTGTCTATTTCTTTTGTTTTTTGCAATAGATTGTGCATCCCTTGCTGCAGATGGAGGGCTTCAGTGATTGTTTCTATTGTGATCTTAACCTTGACTGTTGCTCCATCTTTGTCAATCAGGGTTGCTTCCCCATTGTACTAAATTGAGCTTATGAGTTCATGAGCTCTTTTGAAGTCCGTTCCCCATGGATGTAATCATAGAAAGTTGTCAAACTATAGGCACCTGCCCCCTGCTTGCACTTCTGGCTTTTGGTGTAGTGTTCACAATTCCCTTGGAAAGATGGTGGTTTTGACTATCTCTCCATCCACTGCCTCAAATCTTCCAATGAATATATTGGTGGGTATTGCTTCGAGAACCTATTCTGTGACGTGGGCCTTCTCATTCAAGGATATATCTGTTATCTCATATAGTGTTGCTTCCCACTCCCTTTATGCTTTTCTTCGAGGCATTCTGTGATCAGTTTCAGATTTGAAACAAGGTTTAGCAATTGATCAAAACTGTCAAAAAGTTGAAGAAAACGCAAACTTTGACCATAAAATGAAAAATGAGCATAACTTTGTCAAAACTCAAATATCACCAATGCATCTAGGATTACTATAGGCACAAGGGCGTAGGGTAACATATGAATTTTGGCAAAAAGGTACATGGATCGCGAACCATGTTGGGAAGCGTTTTGAAAATCCAACTAGGGGAGGTCGTTCCTGGGCATATGGAGATGCTACAATGAAAATTCCTCTGGTTTTAGGGTTTGAGGAACATGAACATCGATCCATGCTGGGTAACATATTGAAGATCTGATGATACCATCTGGCAAGGTTCATCAAGATGGTGCCTTGGTCCAAGAATTTTGGGATTTGGATCATTGATTTGTTACTTAGGCTATTTTTGGAAATCTTCTTCAAACTTAGAGAAATTTGGCCTTTTGATGTGGATTTTGGAATCCAAATGGCTTGAAACTTCATGGCTTGGCTTTTCTGAACATACTGAACCAGATGGTATGGATTTTCCTTTGGTGGGGCATAAAGGTACATGGATCACTATCGGTGTTGGGAAGGATTTTGATACATCCTCTTGCACACATGTTCCTATAGGTCTTCCTAGCACACTGGTGAAATATTTTCAAATTCGGACATGTTTCTCCCTAGTTTACTCAATTTCCCATTTTATGGCCATGTTTTTTCCATCTTGACCATATTGGTTTTTTGAAACCACTTTTGGGCATATCCTTTGACTGATATCTATTGTTGCCTTGATTCTAGGTGATTTGTGTCTAAAAAGCACTGCCTTGCCTAGCTCCCCATCGATTTTTCACAAGAATTTGAATCCATATGAGGAGGAAAATTGATCTAGGAAAATTGCATCAAATTGTAGGTAAATTTTTGCTTAGTTTTGATCCTAAATACGACTTTAAGTTACATCTCCTTGATGATAGTCTTTTATTTCCTATCGGACTCCTTTCTCTTTCAGTTGACTTTGAAATAAAGTTCCTAAGAAGTTTCCAATTGCTGCTCTAGCTAGTTGGGAAGCTTTACACTCCTCTCCTAGCCCTACTCCATGAGTTTTTGCTGGAAACATACCATTTTTCCTTTGATTATGGCCAAAAGACCATTTGCAAACTGAAGGCATCAAACCATGAGGGTTTGATGATTTTAAGAGAATTTTTTGGGATTATTTCTGCAGCACCAGTCATATTTTTGTATCCCCCAGGCAATGAACCACTCCTGCCCTAATTTTGGCAAAAAGTACATGGATCACGATCCATGTTGGGAAGCATTTTGCAATTCCAGCCAAGGGAGGTTGTTCCTGGGCATATGGAGATGCTATCGTACAATTTTGTTTGAATTTAGGGTTTGAGGAACATGGATCGCAATCCATGTTCCACCACCTTTTGCAACTATTTTTGCTCTGCCTCATTTTGCCAGTTATCAGGGGTCTGCTGATGAAAAGTTTTTGGTTTTGGGTGAGTTTTGAAGTCCCCCATTGGCCATGATAGTTTGGAGATTTTGTGACTTTGATTTTCTCTAATCTGTTGTTTTGGAAATGTTGATGCATTATGGGATATACATACATATTTTTGTAGGGTTAGTGGTCATACCTGTCAAATTCGGTGTAGTAAGAGCTACCGAGGTAGTCACAACGGGCAGAAACAAAGCGGAAAACCCTATGCTTCTGTGGCTCTCACTGTCTCTCTCTCTGAATGCAAATGAGCTTATGTAGCCCCATTTGTCTATATGTTCTTAGTCTACCCGGAATGCCCCACTCATACTTACCTTCATTGATCATATCTTGCTGTGCATATCACCTGCAGTTTGAACCGTTCTTTATTTTGATATTCAATTGACAATTGGCATTCAATCTGCAGTTTTGATCCTTTAGAAGTTGGCTCAAAATTTGTCGTGTGCCAAACCTTTCCATATTTGCAATGTTTGAAGCCCTTGCTTTGAAGTTTTAGTGTTTGCTTTCAAAAGTCAATTTCGACTTTCCTGGCTTGACTTGTCGATTTTTGTTGATTATCTATCGTAGCTTTTTAGTAAAGAAAAATTATTTATAATTATTATTTTTTGGCAAAAAATTAGCCAAAATTAGTGTAGTCTCTCATGATCATACACACATATTCTTAACCCGATATTTCGATGGTGTCAGTATGGCTCATGATTATGCCGGCTAAGGGTTTATAAGGCTCTAAAAATCTTGTTAAAGGAAAAGAAAAGAACAAAGAAATGATGATAATATATACAAAATGATGATCCTGCTGCATTTCCCCCCTTCTTAGAGTGAGTCGTCCCAGACGAACATGTGTCAGAGTGCATGGGAACGAAGTATGTGTCTATGCATAGCCATATATTGTGGCGCCATGATGCGAGTCGAGGATGTGCATGTGGTAACAAAATGCTGTGCAAGAGATGGGTTCTGAACAATAACTTCATTGGATTTCGATGGTGAGGTTATGGTGAAGCTGCGTGGTCCGAACAGAAGTAATTGTAGAAGACGCGCTCTTTGTTTGACAGTGGATTCCTGAAGTTGTGACTTTACCTTCTTTTGTGATTGCGGGCTCTGTTTTGGTCGCCACTGAAATTGCTTGGATGTGGTATTCATTTGTCGAGGAATCCGGTGAGCTACGCTGTTTTGGTTTCCACACCCACTTGACCTGTTTGCTTGTTGATGTTGAGATTGGATTTGCCTAGGTTGCTTGACAAAAGCCTTGGTCGTTTTATCGAGGTCAGATTTATGTTCTTGCATTGCCTTGTCATTTTAGTATCCATAATTCCTTTGGATTGATTTGCATGATGGACTTTTTAACACTAGAATGGTAACATGACACTTTTATGTCCTTGGACACTTTTGTGTCCTGTTAAGTGACCATTTTGCTTGAATTATTTGAAGAGTATGAAAATGAATTTCTAGGTGCTATATATCCAAAAAGTTACCTTATGAGCTGAAAAAAACTTAGCATTTCTTTTGGAGTATCGATCTCACCATTAACCTTACTCTTGCACAACATTTTTGAACCTAAACTGTCTGAAAAAACGGGTTCTGTTTTTGTCTTTTTTTCAATTTTTGGAAACTATACCACTCTACACATCATGTTTGTGAGGTTTAGATGGCTAGAGGTTAGGCCTTCATAGTTCTCAACATGTTTTGATGCTTGTAGGGAGAGCTAAGTGTTAAAATTGAAAGTTATGACCAATTTACAAGAATTGCATAATCCTGTCTTTTGGCCAAAATTAGCACTTCTATGATTTTTTTGGTGGCTTTCTTGATATCCAAATTCAATTTTGATTGTGTAAGTGTAATGTATAACATAAAGCCAATCTTCCTTGAGTTTTGGGGGACCTAATATGCTATATAGCATAGTATATGATGATGGTTGAGTTTTTTGATTGCTGAAGAATACGATACATTTTAGAGTAGCAAGTATAACTTTCTCAATATTGCTAGTTTCTTAGGCCAATTGTGTGTATTTTGTAGGTAGTAACCATATCTAATCATAGACTACAAACTTGGCTAGATATTGAGTAGTTTCTATGGGTTTCTAGAGGTCATAATGCTAAACCTAGTTTTTTCATGTTTGCTTTATTTAGCACTTTATCATTGCCCCCAAGGTTCCAATTGTAAGAGACCTATTATCCTTTTGACATGCTCCATGGCTCCTTTTGAATCCAAAGGCCCAAAGGGAACTAAGAAAACATGTATATAGTATCTATATTGAGCGTGACTATAGAAACTTTGATGATAGGTTCGCAGAATGGCAAAAATGCAACTTTTTTGTACCTATTTTTTTTGCCCAAAAAAAAAATAGTGAGGTAAAAGCAACCATATGTTTTGGTCACCAAACCATTGAAGTTAACGGGGCATTTTATCTCATGTCCTACAAAAATCCCCACTCTTATTTATATGCAATCAACCGTAAGAAATTGCTGTTTTGGGCAAAATGCACTGGTCCATCAACTTTGGAGGCTTATAGTGACCAAGGGATGAGAAAAATTACAAGTTTCTCATTTTTTCCATATGTAGTAGTTATTGAACTATAAGCTCATGAAAGGATTTTTCAAAATGAGTGGATCTACTATGGTTTTGGAATTTTTTCCCAAAACCCTGAAAGGACACTTTTATGTCCTGTTAGGTTACCATTCTAGTGTTAACCCAGATTTTCCTGACCTACGTTGGTGAACATCGTTGGATTGAATCAGGTGGTGAAGAGATTCCCATATGTGGTCTGATTGTACAAAGGATGTGGCGAAAGATTGATCCTCTTGTCTGAGCTTCAAGGTATTAACCTGCCAATTTGGTGTGCTTGATAAGTGCGCATCCGGCACTCCAAGAATACCTGCTTTGTTAAGATTCTTATCCTAGACCACATGAAATTGATGAGGATGAATTGTTCCATCAACAGTGACTGGTAAATTCACATGTCCTAGACTGTCCATTGTGCCTTTGTCTGCCACTTTGAACCCCATTATATTTGGCGTTAAAGGTTTCTTTGTTAATTTCCTAAAAGTGGAGTAATTAACAACATTTTCTCTTGCTCCAGTGTCTACGTACTAAGGCACGCTCAGTGGTTCCATCTGCAAGTTGCAGCATAATGAGTAAATCCATGCCACCTAACCATGTAGCCACCGTTTGTATGGATGCCAGTGGAATGGAATCGATACAATCATTTTGTTGGGCATTTTTTTGAAAGTTTTCTCGCTCTTTTTGCTTTAATATTCTAATTTTGTCTTCCTGTTGTGCCTGTTCCCAAATGCATGCACACGACTTCTGGGCTGATCTGCTGCATGTATTATGCCGAGTTCTTCTGGTGTCAGCGAAAGAAGATATTTCTTTAGTCTATAGCCACTCGTCCAACTAGGCATCTTCTCACATGCTAATGTTGCAAGCTTGATGGTGCCACTTTGTGATATATCATGTATTACAAAAGGATCAGAAGCAGGTGAATTTACAAGAGGTATAGTATGACCTGACTCATTAGAATTTATATACACGTTCTTTTCCTTGTAGGTGAAATAAATTCTCCTTTCAGGGAACTTCACGCTGGCAGCCACGCGGTTGAACTATGGTGCCCCTAGGATAACATCCTCGTGTTGGAGAGGAGAGATTAAAAAGTCCTCTTTGTCGATGTAGATTTGGACATGAAGCCTCAATTTTCCAATCAAGGGCGTAATGGAGGCTTGTTGTCTGTTGAAAGCTCCATCAACAATTAAAGTATCTCCCATTTCAAAAGCTTGTATGCCTAGCTTAGTGGCCAACTCCGTTGATATGAAGTTGTGAGTAGGGCCAGGGTAAAGAAGGCATCATGCTCCCTCCCCTTCCCCCAAGCATAGGAAAGGGATGATCCTTTGCAATGAGCAACCTCTATTGGAGCTCCAATCGTGGAAGCTCTAGGACAGTATTCATGCCCTTGCTCTCCACACTTGAAACATATATTATCCTTTCAAAAACCTTCTAGATCTTCAAGAGAGTTTATCTTTACCTTTGTAAACTCCTTTCTCCTTGGTCTTGATGTTGTTGTTGTTGGAATTTTCTTGGGAAGAAATTTGAGCATTGTTCTTCCCTCTTGAATCATTTTGGTCTTTGTTTTTCATGGGCTTAGAATTCCTTTTAGCACCTTGTTGGAAATTAATACGAGAAGCATCCATAGTGTGGTGGATGACTTCAGTGGTAGTACTAGGCTTTTGTAAGTTGACATACTTGGCCATTTCTTCAGGTAATCCTTCACAGAAACTTTTCTTTTGCTCGGTGAAGTCTACCTTTTGAAAGACTGAGATGTAAATCCCAAAACCTGTCCACATATTTGTGGACTCGCTGGAGAGTAGCTTCAAAATCCACCATCCGGTGAGCACTTTCTCTTTGGTGTCCTTGCAAGTTTCATCTTGGAAACTCGTAGAGTTTCCATGTCTTGGGAGCTTCACCATTTCCACAAAGCCAATCCCACCATTCTTGAGCAGATTTTTGAAAGTGCATAGCTACCTGACGTAGCTTTGAGGACTCTGTGAGGCCCTTGTCTCCAGAGTCTGCATCAAATTGTTGGATAAAGGCCAAAAATTTGTCGGTACCATTAAAGGTGAATAGGTGAGAAAAGAGGTTCTCTTTTCTCTCTCTTTGAACTTGCTTGTAGGACCTTTTCCAAGAAGCATAGGATTTGCAATGTCCTCTCCTCTTGTATTCTCTAAGAGAGTATCCACTGCTTTCGTCGCATGAGGATGAATCAACTGAAATGTGGGTGGACAACTTGGGCCGAGTAGGTATGAGAAATAGATCAGCTTCCAAGGGCACACCATTGTCTCCTCGTAGCACTCAGCAGGACGTGGAAAGCCTTTCATTTTTTGACTTGGAGGATTTGCAATGCATCGCAACAATGTTCCTTCATGTGAGAACACAATTGCACGATGCTAAAAAGGATCTCTGAAATGCACAATAGGAGGTGGAAGCCGCAAGGGTATTGCAAGCAAGCAATGGGAAGGTCAGTCTAGTTGTCGCGGTGATGCGACAGAAGCTTCATGATGGTGCCAATGAACTGCAGACTTTATCACAGAGTTCTGATATGAATGCAAAGTGGAAAATGGAGTTGAAGGTGAAAATAGAAACAATAAAAGAGACACTTGATGATTTGGGGTTTCCTCATTGTGAGGACATCCTTGTTGATAGTTACATTGACATAACCTCTCATCTGGTAAGTGTTCATGATTTTCAAACTAGCACCTTAGGTTTGGTACATGTGCCATGCTCTTTTTGTCTTTTTTTTGTAGAGTGAGGTAGAGGTCAAGGAATCCAAAGTGCATGCCAGTGAAAGTCTACTGCACTTGTTGATGCATATGCAATCCAAGCTATAAGGCTCTTTTTTTCCCACTTCTTTGTGTAATTTAGCTATTTATAACTTTACAATGGATAGAGGGGTGCATGTCGATGCTGTGAAGGACCAGTGTACTGGCTGTGGTATGCTGATTGAAGTACATAAAATCCTTGCAATGGTCAAGCTGCCATACATGGAATTATACTAACTAGCATATTTGGTGTGACAACTAAGCATACGTGCATGTACGCAAGATGTGCTAACTAGCATACTTGATATGCTTACTAACATGCTAACTGGCATATTGGGTATGCTAATTAGCATACAAGATATGCTAACTAACATGTTGGGCATGCTAACTAGTATACATGGAATCATAATAAGCATCCTGAGAATAGTAGAAGTATGCTACATAGCATACAAGGTATGCTGGTAAGCATATTGAAAATTCTAACTACCACATTTGGTGTGCGAACTAAGCATGCTTGGGGGTATAAGGGGCATGCTAACTAGCATACTTGGTATGGTAACTAGCATGATAACTGACATACTAGCTATGCTAACTAACATATTGGGTATGCTAACTAGCATACACAGAATCATAATTAGCATCCTTAGAATAGTAGAAATATGCTACATAACATACAAGGTATGCTAGTTAGCATATTGAACATACCAACTACCATATTTGATGTGCCAACTAAGCATGATTGGAGGTATACAGGGCATGCTAGCTAGCATATTGGGTATGCTAACTAGCATACATGGAATTATAATGAACATTATGAGCATAGTAGTAGTAGTATGCTACACAGAATACAGGCTATTCTAGTTAGCATATTTCACATACTTACGAGCATATTTGGTGTGCCAACTAATCATGCTTGGATGTATATCGGGCATGCCAACTAGCATATTGGGTATGCTACCTAACATACAAGGCATACTAAGTTTGCTAACTAGCATTTTGGGTATGCTAACCAACATACTGAGCACAATAGTAGTATGCTACATAGCATTCTGGGTATTCTAGTTAGCATATTGATCATACTATTTAGCATATTTATTGTTCCAAAACTAAGCATGCTGGTAGTCATACAGGGTATGCTAACTAGCATACTGGGTATGCTAACTAGCATACATGGAATTATAATTAGCATTCACAGCATAGTAGTAGTATTCTACATAGCATATTGGGTATGCTAGTCCGCACATTTTACATACTTTCTAACATATTTGGTGTGCCAACTTAGCATGCTTGCAGGTATATTGTGTATGCTAACTAGCATATTGGGTATGCTAACTAGCATACTAGGTATGTTAAGTATCATATTGAGTATGTTAGCTAGCACACTTGGAAGGCTTACGAGGATGCTATGTATGCTAATTAGCATACTCAACAAGCATACTTAATATGCTAGCTAGCGAAATTGGTATATTGACTAGCATAGTGGTTTTGGGATTGCATACACTGTATAAATACCTACCATACTCAGTATTGACAATCACTAGTATGTTTACTTGGGTCAAGCATTTTCATTGCGAATAATTCTCAGTAGCATACTCTCTAGGCTAGTTATCATATAAAGGTCTTATCTGCTTTGCAATAATTTGTTTTTCTTGCCCCATTAAAGCACTTTTGAACATTTTGGGTGATCTCAGAGGTTTTATTAAAAGGTATCTTTTTTGCAGGTCTATCAAAGACTTTCGATGATGTGGGCCATGCGTGTGGCAGAAAACTTGGCAAAGAAAAGATTGAACAAGACAAGCCCTCTGTTGAGGAGTTGGATGAGCAGGACAACATGAATGAAGGGGTAGATGTTGTAGTGTAGCATGCAAAGAATCTTGGCGGTGCTATAGACAATCAACCATTGAAGGAGGATGATGACTTTGTCATGGTTTGTCATCAGGATGCTAAGTCTGCTGCTGCAGCTCAAACAATGAGCACCTCAGAGAAAACAAAGGGTAGTGATTTAGAGAAAATAGTGAGGACTAACAGCCCAGGCAATGCGCAGGATGTTGGCGACAACAGCCCTCTGGGGAGTTTTGTGAAAATTGCAAAGTCGAAGAGGAAAGCTGGCACTGTGAAGCAGTACCAAGAGAGGCTGCAATGGAAAATTTTGCTGCCCCTAAGAGGATTGTGATAACACAAAGCACAAAAGGTGAAAGAAATCCCCCCGCTCATGAGCTTGCAAGAAACTTTGTTGAAACTGATTTGCCCTACCCCAAAATCTATAATGCTAGCAAGCTAGTGTGCCCGTATAACTGTTACACCCTTATTGAGTGTGCCCATTCTTGTCATCATTATGCCCATACCCTCATATGTAGCCTACTGCACCTCTTGTGGCATCATGTAACTGTTTGAAAATTTATAATGAAAAAGGTCTTTTTTGAGTAAATATATGTGTGCAAGGGTCCATTATATTTTGCCTGTCCTTTATGCTTTCGCATTCCATACTTGTTGTTGTTGTAGGGGAAGATGACCAGGCATTAATTGCCCTGCATGATTTAAATTTTCCCCTTAACTGCAAAAAGCTACGAAAAATGCAAATTTCCAAGGCCAGGCGGCTTAAAAGAGAAAAACTTGAGATTGAGGGGCGCCTAAACCGCTACAATCTTTGACTCTCAAAATTCTTGGAGTACTTGAGTTATGTTTATCCTTCTGGGGAGGTTATAATGCTGAGTGGTATCCTCTACCATACCCATGGGTGCCAAAGCTTCTGGAAGACGATAAGCGGGATGTCATACTTGATTTGAATGGCCTACTGGTCAATGATGTAGAGGGTCAGTATGGCAAAAATCCCCCTGCATATGCAAATGTGATGCTCGACGGATAGTGCTTTGTCGCAGAGATAGCCACAAATTTTTGGATTGGTGTCTCCAATTTTTCCACGTTTTTATATGGAGCACCATCATGCCGGGTAAGGTGAATGCAATTCTAGAGAGTGTATTCAAAGAGCAGAAGTCAAGGCTGGTAGGTGCTGGTAGGTGTTTTTGCACACTTCCATTGCACTGGCCTGAAGTGGAAAATTAGGGATAAGTCTGTGTTCTTCAAGAATTTAAAGCTCTTTTGGAAGAATAATCTGGATCACGGGCCCCAAAATACTATTATCATTGATGATAGTACATAAGTGTGCCAGATGTCATAAAATCTATATATAGCTAACCCAAATGATTCTCATATTGAACTGATCATTTAATGTGGAAAAATATACGGGAACAAGAGTTATAATATAGACATGTGGTTTTAGATCTATCTTATCACGAGATCAATAGGAGAGAAGGCAACAATGGAAAGGGGAACAAACCCATCACACTCCAAGCTTGCGACTCTATAGCCCATGGAATATCCAACACCCCTAACCACACAGAAATTCACACACACACACACACTTTTCTGTAAAACTCTACTACCAAGCTCTCCTTTGAGCATCACCGACCACACACGCTCACACATAAACACCTCAGCATCACAAGCCCATCAAAAACGCCATCATATCCCGACATCAATTGATGCATATAACTCCCCAATCTGTAAACGCACTCACACAAGGAGGCGACACACACCTCGACCATATATACAATTTGCCCGTACAATCTCACTACCTCCCTCTCCGATCACACACACACAATCCCGGAGCCAACGCTACCACGGGCATACGGCAAAAGACGAGACGCAGATAAGATTGATGGCAAACTCGACAAAAAACCACAAACCAACTATGTAGCACATAAACCCAATCCAATACAATGATGGCGGACTCAACATTTGTCGGCTTCAGAACATGATGCTTCGTACAACTTGATCCTCCTTGCATTGGCGATCTCCTTCAAAGCTTTCTCAAAGCAGCTCGGCTGACGGCTTTAACTGCAGAACCTGTCCCTCGGCTTGTCATTCTCGGCCCTCGGATCCCGACACTCCCCAACTGACGGCATCCCTCTCACCTTCCTGACTGCAATAGCCCGCAACCTTTCTACTGCTCCAATCCCCTCCATTTATGGTGGCCTTGGACATTTCCCTTTATGGGCTCCCTTTATGCGCTCTCAAAGCAACACATTCATCCCTTCTACTCCATAGCCTTGCTCACGACCAATTTTCCCTAGTCTCAGCAATGGCGCTCCTCCCAGCTACAGTCCTCACATCAGTTCATGCTGCCCTCTACCTGGCTCAGCCAAGGGCCCTCCCCGATTGTACTTGCCAATGGTCCGTCCCCTTGCTGGATGTGCCCTTCAACACCTCCCCAATAACCTTTGAACCTGCTCCCCTGTTCCGCGGCTCTCTCTCTCAGCTTTCCCTCTCTCGTCACTTGTCAACCTGCAAGCATCCCTCCTAATTGGCAACTCCTTGCCTTCAAAACCTGCTCCCGGGTCCTCCTGTGTACCACGAGCCCCCCATCACTGGCGGCCCTCAGCCCATGGCCCTTGTTACCCTTTAATGCCCTTGTCTGCGGCAGTCGGCCGTGTTCTATAGTCCCAACCTGCAGCGCCACCTCTGTCTACCTCTGTCTATCTTTTGCATGCTCCAACCTCAGCCCCCTATAATCATATCCCCTTCTCGTCGTAAATGGCCTTGCTCGACATGCCGTTCTCCAGCTCTCTCTGCAGCAGGCGGACTTCTCAGCCCTCAAAGGCCCATCCTTTTCCCTGAGAACTCAAGCCCGCCTCGGCACGTCCCTGAGCCTCCCCTGTATCCGGCTCTCTCGACCCTCCTGTGGCGCTGCCCTGCCGCAGACCCAACTCCTTCGTTTTATGGGTTGCAGCTCTCGCCTTCTTTAGTCCTCTCTGCCTCCCTCTCCCGGTCTCCTGTCGATGGTATCTCGCCATGCTACACTGCCTTGCCACCTCACAGATAGCGCCCCTCCTTCTCCATCCAGATGGCGCCACTCTCCTCTCGCATGCCGGACAAATGGCCACCATTTCCATGCTCGGCCACCTTTCCTGTTATCTGCAGTGGTGTCACTCCTCATGCAACGATTTTTTTTCCAAGTTAAAGCTTTAAAAAGCTTTGGATTTGACCCCCTTGCACACGCCAACGATGGTCGACTTGAAAACACTTGTGTGCAGCTTCCTTTTGCATTGCTCGCCAACATACACTCTTCATCATGGTGAAGAAAACTTCTCCTTCCTCCACAATCAACTGTACACCACATGATGCCCGTAAAAACACCTCCTCTTGTACTCTCCATGGTCCATGGCCGGCAATCGGATTCAGTTCTTTGCATAATAGTCGGACCAAAAGCACCACACCGAGAGTGGTATGATTGACATGTCACCCAATTGGAGAGTTGCCAAATACCGATCTTCAAGCTTGCAAAAAGCTTCGAACTCACCCAGCTTTAGCACCCGTTCTCCATACACCATGGCACCACCACTTAGGGCTTCAATCTGCTATCTTTGACCTGTTATGTGTCACATCTGACATACACATCTCCAAAGGACCTATTGAACCTTTCACTAAGAAGGTGCCCAAGCACCTTGCCGCCTGCTTGCAAACCTCCATGCATCTGCTTTTGACTTGTCTTCTTCAAGTATGAAACAGGCCTTCAACAATCTCTGTGTCCTATAAACATCTTGCTTCGAATCCCATATCATAAACCTCATAGCACCTATATCTAGCATCCCTTGTCTCGCTCCCAATCTTGCGATATCAACATTTGCTCCTGTCACTTGTGTTAGCAAAAAACACTTGCAGTTTCGACTAGAGAATGCTCCATCTCTGTGTACCTGTCACCTGGCTGTATCAAACACTCGCTCAATGTCCCTGTCATTTACCTGCAAACTGCCATGCCTGGGCTTCTTGCATTTCCATAGGTCTACCATCTTCAGTTGTACCATCATTGCCCAACCCCTCGTTGAGCATTCATGCTCAACCATATCATTATTTAGAGAAGAGATGAGTACATATTAGAAAATTGATACTTAGTATGTACATAAACAGTAGATAGATAGAGAGAGATTTTATCAGCTGTAGAATCCCCCCGGATCAAATGGAAAGCCATAGGCTCTCCCAACTGTGATGCCAACTCTGCCAGGATCAAATACATGGCATTGAGCATAGCCATCTGTCTGCAGTACATGCATAACCAAGCATTTTTTTGTGCCTGTAAACCCAAAAACAAGCCTCTCATGCAGTTTGGCATAGCATCGATCTTCAACGATCTATATCCATACGCCAACTCCATACCCAAAATGAGCGTATACACCCACATTTGAAGCAATTGCATCATGTGCAATCATTTCTCCCTTTGCTAGAGGGCTCTCCATAACAGATCCCACATGCACAGAGCTTTGCAAATGGTGGAGAGCTTCGTAGAAAGCTACCTGCAATAACACCTTCATCAAGAGCGTAGCACATACCTTCAACACCTTGTTTTTTGCCCCTACTCGCTCTTTAGCCACTAGAGCATGGGCTACTACCCCTTCAACCTGCACTTCACGCGAGAGCGAGCTAGATTGCTTGACCATCAACTCTTGACCATCAGCCTTAGCTACCTGCTCTTCAAACACTTGCTCGATCACCACATCATTGGACAAGCAAGACAAAAATTGATCCCACACTTCATCACCTGCAAGGTTGATAGTACCCTCCTCTTTGCATGTGATCCCGCTCTCACAAGCTGCACATATACCTGTCTCCACAACGTCAATTGTCGCAGCTATCTCTCTACGGCTACACACCAACTCTAGAACCCTATAGTGCACCTCGACATGCTGGTCAAGGCAAAGTTGCCCCACCCCTTGCATAGATAAAGCATCTTGGCATACCTCTACTTCACCTTAACTTGAACTTGATGTAGATAGCAGATCGCTTTTGTTTACTAGGTCTTCAATGTCTTGCACTTCTGCATGGTAGGCGAAGTCAAGCATGGCTTTCCAATCTTTGTCATAAGCCGCAAAATCCTCCACATAACTAGAGCTTGAATCACTCCAAGCATCTTCGTCATCACATTCATACCTGCTACTAGCGGAGCCTTTTAAATCTTCATCATAGGAGACTTCTTTATCAAGAATCCGATTGAGTCTTTGATACTTTCGTCTTGAAATCTCGGACAAAATAGGCTCGAACCCTCGACCATGACTACCTATCGGCAACCTTCAAATTGTTGAGCCAGGCCTTTGCTTTGCCCTGCATCACCTATGACAAACCTCTAAGCTTTGCTTTGTTGGTCATTATCTGTAGTGACATCATATACAACTCTAGATCGCATATCCAATCTTTTGCATCTTCCTCGCCAGTGAAAACTAGCGGACTGCAATCTTCAATCATCTTCAAGCTGTAGGACTTCACCGAGGAGCAATCAGTAGATCCTCCATGGGGGCACCACTGATGGAAAGGGGGAACAAACCCAACACACTCCAAGCTTGCCTCTCTATAGCCCAAGGAATATTCGGCACCCCTAACCACACAGAAATTCACACACACACACACACTTTTCTGTAAAACTCTACTACCAGGCTCTCCTTTGAGCATCACCGACCACACATGCTCACACATAAACACCTCAGCATCACAAGCCCATCAAAAACACCATCAAAAACTGCCATGCCTAGGCTTCTTGCACTTCCATAGGTCGACCATCTTCAGCTGTACCAACGGTTCCAAAAGGGAGATGGTCTATCAAAGAGCAATGACCAGATAGTGGAGCTTAAAAGACCTTAGGGTTAGCTTAATTAAATACCTCCAAAGGTTAGTGTTAAAACTCCTTAGGCCTATGACCTTAGGAAAGCTAGGGATGACCTTGAAGTGGGAACCTTGCCCAAACTTGAGGTGCTTGTCATGCTTGCTAAGACTAAGGTGCTTGAGGTGGTTTTCGTGCTTGCTGAGACTAAGGTACTTGAGGTTCTTGTCGTGCTTTATGATGAAGGTGCTTGAGGTGCTTGTCATGCTTGAGGGCTAAGGTGCTTGAGGTGCTTAAATTCAATGGGATCCCTACACAAGGGGGGGTGAGCCCTAGAAATAGGAGCAAGAGAGAATACTCACACACACTCTCAAGGCAAGTCAAGACTTAAGAGTCAACAAGGACACATGTCAAGAACCTACACATGCTGACCTCATGTTGTGCCTAAAACCTATTGGATGGCTTCTAAAGGGGTCCAATGAGAATTTAGTTTATATATATTTTTATCCTAGCTTTATTCAAACCGTCTCTCTCAAAGGGGAAAGGAGGAAACTTGTCCAAATGCTACCCTTGTTTCTTGATATGACTAAAGCATGTGATTGGCTAGGCTTGGTGAGGTCCAATCAATGACAAGCTTGAAATAGAAGAGGAGGTTGACCAAAGCAAGAAGGGGATATACTTGAGGGTATATTCTCTCTCCCACACACACACACACACATGTTCATTCTCATTGTGTGTTGAGAAAGAACCCCATCTCCTTCTCCAAGCTTGAGAAGTTGTATTGTACCAAGTCTTTCTTCATGGGAGAATCTATAATACAAAAGCCTTTTGGAGGGGGGACCGGCTCCAAGTAAATCCGGTTCATGCCAAGCTAATTAGGTGTAATGTTCATTTTTCTATCTTTAATCAAGTACTCTTCTTATGCTATTTGAGAATTCTCTTAAAGTAAGTGCACAATATTGTTATTTTCCAATATAATCAATGTCATAGCCATATTCCATTACATTGGTATTAGAGATATTGGTTTCTCTTTTCTTGCTTAAGAAGAGTGGTCCTTAAGTTGTCCAGGAAAGGTTGGACCTGTTCATTTCAAGAGGGTAAGTGGGATAGGGATCTATTAGCTTGGTTGAAAAGGACTTAGTTTGGGGTACACCATTGGGAACTATAGACTTAATAATGGAGTCTTTCAGGGCTTGCCTTTGGCTTAACTATTATTGAGCTACTATAGTGAGCTCAATAGGAACCATAATCAACCGAGGAATGTTAGACCCTCTCCACTACTCTTTGCAATCAACAATCTCTAAACCACGGGTGTGGCTGCTTGAGAGCTAATTTTCAAAAGTAAAGAAGAGTAGCAACTAAGGTTTTTGAGGATACCAAAGCACAAAGTAGCATATACATAAGTTTAGTTAGCATGGCTGACAATAATAAAGAGAATAGATTGAATATTGACAACTTTGATTTTGCACATGAAGGTGCTACTGATGATGCCCCAATGTTTGTGAACTATCTTGTTACTAGGTTGCAACAAGCTATGGGCAAACTGCATTGCAAGACGAAGTAACTCACAACTTCATACTTATGGGATTTCAGGAAGCCTCTTGTTGAGACTTCCAAAAGAAGAATATCTTCGATAAGAGAAGAGAGGAATCCAATGAATGAGAAAGAAGTGAATCTCCAAATTGTTATGGAGATGTGGCTTCACGAAGACGGACATCCCGGCGATCTCCAATTCCTCCCAAGAGGAAAAGATCACCCTATAGTCCTTTCACTCGTCACTCCAAAAGGGAAGAGAGGAATCAAAATATGAAAAAGGTGAGAAAGAGGTCATCCTCTTCTTCATTTTCATCATCTTCCTCCTCTTTTTGACATGGATAAACTAATGCAACACTAAGCCTATTTAGAGTGGCCAAATCAAAAGCCGCTAACCTTCAGCGGCTAGTCCTAAGTGGCTACCCCTAAGCGGCCTGAAACAGCCAAGTGCGACGAAGTAAAACCAAAGCAGCTAGCCTTAAGTGGCCAAACACTACACTCTGAAATGGCCGAACTATTTTTTTCCTAAATCGGTTTAAAGTGTCTTTATATGGCCAACCCTAACCGCCTTTACCAAGCCAAACTCCGTGGCAAAGCAAACGCTACTTTACCTTAAGCAATATAATACACATCGTCAACTACTAGCAGCCAAACCAAAAGCTGTTAACCCTAATAATCTAATCTAAACATATTAAGATTGACCAAACCCTAATAATTAATCCTTAACCTAACACTATAACCTAAACCTAAACCTAAGTCACCAACCCTAATAATCTAACCTAAATGTATTAAGACAGCCAAAACCCTAATAATTAAATCTAAACCTAACACTGTAACATAAATCTAAACCTAAACCTAAACCGCTAACTCTAATAATCTAACCTAAAAGTATTAAGACGGCCAAACGTATTAAGATGGTCAAATTAAAGACGTATTAAGACTATGTTCTAACACTAACATTTACAACACCTACGGCATGTCACAACTTAAAAGTACAACATAAATTTTATATAAACTTGCATTTAAAAAAACATTATAAATTAATCTACATAAAAAATAGCTCAATAATTTTTATAAATAAATATTTTTTATTACCAAATTTCAATATGTTTATTTGTGAATGATAACATTTAGTCAAAATTTAAAAATAATGAAGTTAATTTTTTTTATATTTTTAAAAATGTGTGTGTGTGCACGTAGTGTGTTTAATTATGTGTAAATATATGTGCATTTGTATTTATTTACGTGTTTATGTGTGATTATATGTGTTTGTGTGTGTATGTAGAAAAAGAAATGAATAGGGCACTCACATGCGGCCTATGTGAGCACAAAGCGCTTGAGAGAATGCCACCAAATGAGGAATCCCAATCCTCGAGCAAGGACTTTCGAGCGGGCAAGAAACCAAGAGAGCATATACAGTGAAAAAGACTAAATCAAGACCTCAATAGTTACTATGTAGAGGATAGTGTAGCAAAGTAAACTTTTTGTATCTCAAATATTCTCAAATCATACTCTTACTTTAATGCCTTCACACACAAATCAATACATAGTCAAAACGCATATGCGAAATGTACTAGCAATGAAGCATTAACACTAAACCCAAGAACCTCTCAATAAAACTAACTCCAAAAACTTGTTCTTACATAGATACACACTTTAGGCCACATAGTAGCTCTGCAATAGTTCACAACAAAACACCCTACACTACAAAACTATTACAGCATGAGACAATTAAACTATTGCTATACATTTGGATGCGCTCCACCCAAGGATTGTAAAAATGAATGATAGAAGTATCTCCTTCTCTCAAACACAAACACACACACACACACACACACACACACACAAAGAGAGAGAGTAGGTGATAAGGTGAATTATTCAATCCATGCCACTTAAAGTGGAATTAAAAAGGAATTAAATAGCAAACCCCATTAGTGAAATGAGATATTAACGTCTTCAAGTGGCCAAAATGATATATGAGACCAAACCATTACAAACTGGTGAATCTGATTCCTTGTCTAAGTACAAAAAAGAGATGCTAAAATGAATCTAGGAGTGCTACTAGCTGGAACTATGTGGGGTATGTGTGATACAATGGGTTTCTAGTGTAAGAAGATGGGTCATGAGTCTTCCTCATATGTACTTTGGATCTCAAGATAGTATGGCTTGAATCATCTGTTGCAGTCTTTGCCAATGCTGTGAAGCTCCTCTCCTTAGTTGCAGGTGTCTCAATCTCCCTAGCTCCAGTGCCCGATCAATGAGAGTACAATGGGTGTGAGTATGAGTTGAGCTTTGCAATGGCTACTGCTCCTCTATCTAGTGTCTGAGTGAAGAGAGAGAGAGAGAGAGAGAGAGAGAGAGAGAGAGAAATGAAAGGAATTGATATAATAGCGTCGCCAAAATGACCTATGAGACCAAATCGTTACAAAAATTGGTGAATCTGATATTGTGTCTGGTTATAAAAAAGAGATGCTAAAATGAATCTAGAAGTGCCAGTAGCTAGAACTGTGGGATATGTGTGATCACTGGGTGCCCAATACGAGACAGATGCACTATGTGCAGCTAGCAAAATTTTCACTTTCAAGTGATCCCAAAACAAACGTATGTATAAGCTTTTTGAATCTTTCAAGTGCTTATGATACTGTTGTTGTGACAATGATTGGTCAACAAAAAGAGAAAAATGGGAAGCTGCATGACCAAAATATGGCTTTATACTTGGATTATGTAGAGGGCCATTCAGGGTCGATCGAGCATTTGTGAATATATGATCAGCCTGATAATCTGAAGACAATTCGACAGCTCTGTGTTATTCCTGAGCAAACCGTCCCTTTGAATTTTGAAAACTTGTTACACCTGCTCCAAAAGAAAGATTTGGTGACGCACTCTATGACCAAAATCAGCTGCTGTATTCATTGGATTGGAAAAGACCTCCCCAATAGAATTCAAGCTAGGAGTGGGAATCATCCTGCTTCCTACCAATGGCATGCTTATGCCAGATATGCAGAAATCTTTATTGTCATAACTGAATGCATTGAAACCTGATAATATCGGTTGCCCTATTGTAGTTGCAAGCAGGTTTTTATTATAACCATTAATAGAGACATGATCATTAATATCACATACTAAAGTTTTATCACCATTGCATGCACTTGGCAAAATCCTTGCTCCATAATTATTAGATGCAATCCTTCCTACTCCTGCACTTGTATAAGTTACCTTGCCCATAGAAATGAATGTTTCTACGGGATCATAGGGCCTTGCAATGCTCCCTCTTCTGCAGCCTTCAAGCTATTTTTTTAATGCAATATTCAAGAGCAAATTCGGTGCTCCAAAGAGATCAGGTTTCCATACTCCTCCTGTAAACGACCATCACCACTAATTATTAACTATCCATAAGAGAAGAAGGTTATACGTATATAAGCCTTCAAATTCAAATCCCATGCAATAGCAGGCAGCTTGCTTTCCAAACCATTCGTCTCCACGAGTTCTGTACTATGAGCTTTCCTGTCGCACGCCGGAGTGTGGACCTCCGAGTGTGCAAAACAAAGCTGTGAAACTTTGAGCCATGGAACTCCTTGCACTAGAACTCTGTAGTGAGGACGGGTAGCAAACTTTGCCCTGCGTCATTTCCTGCAGCAGCAAGGACCGAACGCCGGCGTGCTTCACACGCAGTTTAGCTTGGTATCATTGGGAGCTAACTAGCTAGTGCTCGCAAAAAACCTAGGTTTTGTGTAATCCCACCTTCAAAATTTTAAATTTACCTTTAAAAATATACTTTGGAAGTGAAATAAACCTACAATTTTAGGGAACCTCATCCATATTATGTGTCAATCGGAGATGAAACTGTTGGGACAATATACGTAGTTTGTTGTAACTTAAGCTACCAATATAAGTAGATGCTTGCAACAAGAAAGGAAAACTCATCAGTTTCTCCTCTCCCACACAGTTTTGCTAGACTTTTCTCTTAGTGGGTAATGGGCAAGGTTTGTGAGAGAGCAAACGGCTTTGCTTTGCGCATGGGTTTATTTATTGAGGGTTGTGTGCACGTCGGCGTGCGGTAGCTATAGTAGGAAGTGACTAAGGTCTTGATGGTGCCTAACTCACAACACAGCTTGACGGCCCTAGCTCGCTTAATAGCATCATGATGGCATGCAGCGTGATGACAACCTTGCTCGCTATAGAATTTCAAGAGAGTTGGACTAGGATACTTCCTATAGGTTCCTGGACGAGTACACGCCGGTGTGCAATATATGTACTCATTGCCAATCCAAAGCTATTTTAGAAATAGGGTTTATATTGCTCCATATATCTCACAATGAACCATCGGCCAATGCAAAGCTACTTTTGAACGAAGGCTCTAGTGCTACTTGTTGCAGAGAGCGCATGCCGGAGTGCGATGGGATGCCTGGGGTTTCTATTGCTCCCCATCGGCATCCTATGTGTCCACTTCTTGGCCATTCCAGTCCATGTTGCTTTACCATGACAATGCCAATTTCTAAAAATAATTGCACTCTGTGTCTCCATGTGTAGAGAGAGAGAGAGAGAGAGAGAGAGAGAGAGAGAGAGAGAGAGATAGTTTCTAGGGCATGCTCGTACAATAATCCTCACCCCTCAATTTTGGGCAGGTGAAGCAGTATGAGTGGCGAGAGTAGATCTTCGTTTTTTGCAAGATGGTGGCTGAAGGGCTAGACGCCATTCGAATTGCAACAACACGTGGAGGCTGCTACTGATGAAACAAAAACAACATTTTCCTTTCCCGATGCTTTTAGAAGAGGACTCCACAGTAGGCTTTCTTATATTTGTGCCCACATTATTCACCAGAACATTGAGCTTTCCATTGAAGGTTGAGGAAACATCACGAAATAAGGCCTCCGTCTGCTCCCGAGATGAAGCATCAGAGGTGGATCCCTTAACATTGAAACCAGCAGCTTCCCACTCTTTAAGGCAGTTTATATTAAGATCTTCTTCTGATCATGCACATGTGTATACACTCGCTCCAAGACTCCCTAGCTCTTCAACTATTGCCAACCCAATTCCATGGGTTCCTCTAGTCACTGGATGGCATTCGAGTAAACATTATGGCTCTCTGGTCAGACACAAGTGGTATGTGCCCATGATTCACGAAAAAGGAAGTCATGGTGAATCTTGGCAAATGTAGGTGGAATAAAGCCAAACTAGAGGTCTCGACTACAGCCCGCGGAGGGGGGGGGAGAGAGAGAGAGAGAGAGAGAGAGAGAGAGAGAGAGAGAGAGAGAGAGAGAGAGAGAGAGAGAGAGAGAGAGAGAGAGAGAGAGAGAGAGAGGAGAGGAGGAAGGGGGGGAGATGGGAGGGTGGACGATGGGGGCTATGGATGCAAATCAGGTAAAACCTTTTTTTGTGTTTGTGGATTGCCTGAGATAGCAACAATGACTGGATGACAGGTTGGCTAGGTGCGTTGCACTTGAGGCGTTCATGTGGATGTTGTGAGTTCAAATCCCTCATCCACCTTTTACTACAGATGATTCAGATCAGTCCTAGCATTGAAATTTGAGGATGGGATCGGAGGAGGTATCCCATGAAGTAATGAATGTAATAAAGGCTGGAGGTATCCCATTGTTGGGGTATAGGCGTCTGTGCCTTGCATGGCCGCCCAGAGTCTGGGCACCCACTGACTTGTATACCTTATACATAGCATAAGTGTATAGGGGGCTGCCACTTCATAGTCTCCCCACCCACATTGTGTGTGTGTCTCCTTCTCTCTCTCTCACTCTCCGTCTGTGGTGTTCCCTAATCCCCTTCAATTGGTATCAAAGCGTAGGTGTGGAGGGAGCGCGTGTGTGCACAGTCACGACGACAGCGTAGAGCCAGTTTCATTCCCAAAATCGCGTCCGCGCGCGCACTTTCAAAAGAAGGGGACACGCCTTGTCAGTCAGAGATGCCTATTGCCAGGGATATATATGTTGATGCATGCTCCGTAGAGCTAGCAGGGCCCGCTAGCATTGCATCGGCATTCGGTGGTCTCATGTATGAGATGTTGATCTTGAGACCGGATATCGTAGCTGCAGTGGGAGCATTTGCAGTTGGGGTTATCAGTTGTTTGTTGACTGATGATGGCATAGTGCACGAGGGAGATATGTAGGTATTGCGTACATACTTGAAGTATGTGTGCGGTACGTCTGGTGGTGTATGGACTTACACGGGAGCAGGACATCCGGATGCACACGATCACAGCCAGCCAGTGGGCATCGGTTGAGAGCGGTTTTCTCTCACCTTTTGTAGTCTTTAGACTAGGTTCTCTTGCTTAAAGTCACAGTCGCCTTTAAGTGGGAGGTTGTTGGGGTATAGGCGTTTGTTCCTTGCCCGGCCGCCCAGAGTCTTGGCGCCCACTGACTTGTATACCTTACACATAGCATAAGTGTATAGGGGGCTGCCACTTCATAGTCTCCCCACCCACATTGTGTGCGTGTCTCCTTCTCTCTCTCTCACTCTCCGTCTGTGGTGTTCCCTGATCCCCTTCACCCATGAAGTAATGAATATAATAAAGGTTGTACTAGTAATGAATATCCCATGAAGTAATGAACATAATAAAGGTTGTACCAGTATATACCTATGCACAAGTTATCACAATTGATGGTACTCTGTCTGTAAAGTATGTACCTATACACAAGTTATCACAATTGATGGTACTATGTTTGTAAATGGCCTCTTCCCTACAGATGATTGAGATCTATTGAGTATTCACCACTTTTGTCACACACACACACACACACACACACACAGACCCCGATGTATTGTGCTACCATGACAATACCAATTTCTAAAAATAATTCCAGTTTGCAAGTAGTGTTTTTAGTTTTTTGCACCCTTCCACTAGTGATCGATTTTTTGATTTGATTTCAATTGGTTTCCCGTTACCCCATCTTGGTTTTATTGATGGGCATTTAGCTTCGTCCACAAATTCATTGGCAATGACAAGCTCATGGGGCTGGGGAGTCGTTTCTCATTAGAGAAATGCAAACTCATGCACAAAATTGCATGAGTAATTCTCATAAGCAAACCAACCAGACCGCTTCTTGGCTCACTACAAGAGGTTGTGTGCTCTTGTGACGCTGTTAGCGACGGAAATACATTGGGTTTTTATAACCCCCGGCGTCGCTAAAACCGTCGCTACGAGCGTCGCTATAGGCGTCGCTATATGCATCGCTATGAGCGTCGCTATATAGCGACGCATATAGCGACGTTTACACAGAAGACTATAGCGATGCTCATAGCGACGCTACAGAGCCATAAATAGCGACGCTTATAGAGACGCCCGAGAGATTTTTTTTTTGGTGGCAGTGCCCTGCCACCCATCAACCATATTGTACTTGATTCACTTTTTAAAAAAAGTGCAAAGGTAGATAATAGACCCAAAATAGTCACCCACAAGACGCATTGTTTGCAAAATTGTACACATCATAGGCAAAATGAATTGATTGGCAAATGTAATAATGACAATTGTACAACATCATTGGCATAAAGAATTGATTGGCAAAAGGAACTGCGGTGACAAATGTAATAATATACATGGTTCAAAAAGACGTATAAAATCCGTCTCATGATACATAAGCTATGAGAAACCATAAACTAATGCTATCTAGCTACGGCTAAACTGACGTCGTCTAGTCAGACGTCTCATCGCGTCCAAGCGGCGTATCTGTCGGATTCTGCAAAAAAAGACAATAAGACAGCTTTCAGTAAGTATAAACATATAACGACATTTATAAAACAATACAAAAAATAAAAAAGAGTAAACCCTAATACTAACCATGCCGCCGCGAGAACTGAGAATGTCCATCAAGGCGTTTAAGCCCTTCCTGCCTGCGTACTCGCGCTCGTACGGTGTGGGATCACGTCCTGTCATCGACCACTGTCAAAACATACAAAGATTTCATTATGTTAGAACTAAAAAACTCATAAACCCTAAACTATCGAACATGCATAAAGAGCAATGTGAAAAGACTTACAAAATCGGCCTCAAATGATGCCCATCCACCGCTCCCCAAGTGGTGCGAGCTCCCTGCCTCTACTCATGCTATGGCTGCATCCTTTTGTTGCTTCCACTTGTCGGGATTCTCGCGCGCTTCTTTCTTCGCATTCTTCCAATCTTCTTTGGCCAGCCAATCTGGCCTGTTCCACCCATTCTTGATTGCTTTTTTCACTTCGGAACGCTTGTGTTTGCAGTATTCGCGCATTCGAATCTTCAATAGGTCTTCATTGAAGCGCTGATCCCGTGTTGGAACGGGAAACTCATCATGAAGTATGCTGATGACTCTGTTTTTTAAATCACTTGGTACTTCACTCCATTTGTTTAGTATGTAGTGTCTAAACAGCTGAGAGCAAAGACCACGCATGCGCGAGATCACCTTCTTGCCGTCATCATCCATGATGATGCCGCCGCTGATATCGACGGAGTAAGGCAAGCCCTCTGGCCGATGACGCGTGAACCTGGGTGTCCCGGCAGGGGTCTCTAGCGGCGTGTCGATGGGGGTACGGACGTCAGGTGTCTCCACCGGCGTCTGGGCCCTGAAGCGAGGAGTGTCGAGTGGGGTGGCTCCTGGCGGAGTAGGTAGAGGTGTGTAGCTTCTAGGAACAGTCAGCCGTGCAAAACCTGGCGTAGATGGCGATGCTGTGGCTGGTGTGGGGGCGGGCAAAGAAGGGGAGGGTAAAGAGCCTCGTCGAACACGAGGCGGTGTGGAGGCATCGGTGGCGGAATCCCCACAACAACCGCCACCGCCACCACTAGAGCGCCGGTGTCTAGACGAGTGTGAAGCTCGTCTCGTCGACACCGAGGCTTCGGAGCGCGCCGAATGCTCCGAAAGAGAGGGAGATGCGGATGGTGTAGGAACGCGCGATGATGCGCCAGAGCGATGACGCTCCACGTACCACTGTCTCTGCTGCGGTGACAAAGAAGAAAGAAACTCCTCATCATCCATACCTGCATTAAACACACGAATATTTAAACTTAATATTGAATGAATAGAGTAGACAATGACGCAAAGACCATTAAATACAATGACGTAATGACGCATATAAATACAATGACGCAATGAATCGAGTGATAGAAGAGGCAAGTCGAAAACTCAGAATTTTCAATCAAAAGATGTGAGCGCGAGTAGAAAAGAGCGTATTACACCATGGAAGGTACTTAGAGAGCCAGAGCTTTTACAACACGGAGAAAAATTGTTCAAATACAATATTTGTGGCTTTAAGAGATCTCTCTCTCATCCTCGCATAACTCAGCATAACTTCCTATATCTATATAGAGCTCTCCGTTTAAACACATATCCTCTGTTTCATTTTGTAGCTCCTCTGCATGCACCCCATATAGAGTAGTAGCATCTTGATGCTCGTCTGGCACCACCGCAGCGGCTTCTGATTGAGCATCTTCTCTGATCTCCTCCATTGATGTCGTTGTGATTGGCACATGGTAGCCTTCATACGTCCTTGCACTACGAGGGGATACCTCTATGACGTACCACCAGTTTGATGTAGACTTTGTAGGATGAAATATTACCTGCCAGAGCCACATAACTTACATGAGAGCTTTCAAGCACATAACTTGTAAAAGGGGGATGTTAACTATTTACATACTTACTTGTTCACAATGCTCGGGTAGTACGAAAGTGTCTCTTAGGTCAGTCCATTTCTTAGTAGAATCCACCTCAAGAAAACCAGACTCTCCTCTACGCACAGTAGCGTTGCGACCCTCCATGATTATCTTGAACCATTGCACATCGAACAAGTCGACAAAAAATCCTTTGTAATCGATCCTCAAAATCTCTTGCAGCGTGCCGAAGTAAGTGAGTTCCGCCACCACAGGATCTGCATCAGAGGAACTTCGTCGACTAGACTGTTCAAATTTTGCCATGATTCCACAATCTTGAGTAAAACGCTTTTTGTTGATTCGTTCCACCCTAAAATGTCGACCTTTACACCATGCTGCTGTGTATGACTTATACTACAACGAACAAAGATTATGAGTGGCCGTTCAAACGTTATTAAATAAAGTCACTTGCTAGTCGTACATTGCAAACTTACCTTGGTCGCACAACCCCGAGAGTAATCCCACTCTTCTTCAGTCACTTCATCACCGCATTGTTGTGCGCTTTTCAATTGGTTGTGCAACCATCTTAAGCTCATGAAGGTTGGTAGGCTCTCCAGAACCGCTGGATAGTGCATCGGTGGTCGTCTTCCGCGTCTCCACTCGATTCGTGCCCTTTGTCGCTCTTGCTTTGCATCCTCATATTGTGAAATCCACTTTTGCATCACTGGATTGTGAAGCATGCAAAATCGGTTGATTTTAGCCTCTAGATCTTCCATCATCTTCTTCTCAACACCGAGATTGCACATGACAATCCCAGATATGCGCTCATCATCTATGGTTCGCCATAGCGTGTCCCGGGATTTATCAAATCCATCTAGCCACTCTCCAATGTACACTAGGGACTCTGATACCAACCAACCTTCTGCCATGCTACCCTCCGGACGTGCCTTTTGACGCACATATCCCTTAAGCGTTTTCATGAAACGCTCTAAGAAGAACATCCATCTGGAATGAACTGTGCCAGCTATTTCCACCTCATCAACTATGTGAACAAGAAGATGCACCTGAATGGTTAGCATTGTAGTAGGAAAATGTTTCTCAAACATGCACACAAGCTCCGCAGCATTTAGTTTGGCGAATGGTATGGAGTCTACGTTGATCTCCTTTTGTGAGATCCATTGCACCAGCTTTGCAAGTTTGTAGATTGTGTTACGGATGTCGAGAGACAAACATCCCTCAATGGAAACCGGTAAAATAAACTGTAAAGTATGTGCAGCAATGATATTAAAGTCCACATTTTATGCAATGATATTAAAGACCACTATGAACGTACCTGACACATTTTATGCCAATCGTGTGACTTCAAACCGGTAAGCTTTCCTTCTTTAGTAAAACACGTTCGGAGCGAGTGCATTACGCCAGTGGGGGTCCGCAAAGATAGAATGGCCTCTTTTACTTTGCGTGAGGGTGCCCTACGTGCATTCAGTCTAGGTCCACATGTGACACATGCTCTATATCCGCTTGTTTGAAGCCCTGCATGTATACACATGATAATAGATCAACTATGGGAAAAAACAATATTTACAGTGTCTGAGTGAGGAGTGTCAATAGATCACCTGAGCATTCTGTTAGCCCGGGATAGTCATGCATGGTCCACATTAGAATGCCTCTGATCAAAGCATTCTGTCGTCCTGTGTGTCGGCTCATATCCACCACCTCTATGCCAATCCACAATTGTTGTAGCTCTTCCAATAGTGGACGAAGATACACATCCATATTCCCCACTTTATATCGCCCTGGCACAATCAAGCTTAGCCATAGGTGCCCCTTCTTCGTAGTCAACCACGGGGGAATGTTGTAGTTGACGATGACAACGGGCCATACACTGTAAGATGTTGATCTTTGACCAAATGGATTTACGCCATCCATAGCCAGGCCTAAGCGCAAATTTCGAGCTTCCCTGGCAAAATCCGACCATGTTCCATCTATATGTTTCCAGGCTGCGCAATCTCCAGGAATTCGTAGCACACCATCCGAAGATTTATTCTCCTCATGCCATGATGCTAGGGCGGCCATGGACTTACATTCGAAGAAATGCTTGATGCGAGGAAGCAGAGGAAAATGTCGCAAAACCTTTTGTGGAATTTTTGTCCCGTGGAGATCTGCTCGATATCTTTCGGAATCACATTTCGGACACTTCTCCATGTCTGTGTATTCCCCTCTGAAAAGAATGCAGTCATTAGGACAAGCGTGGATAGAATTGTAATCCATCCCCAAGTTTTGCAAAATCTTTCTTGCTTCATCTCGGGAATCTGGCATCACATTGTCAGCTGGTAGTATGTGCTCTTTCAGCAATCTACACAACATAAAAATATGATACAGTCGTGTAAAAATCTATCAGATCATTGTACATTTAGAGTTCTATTAAAGTAAACTAATTGTAATAGATCACCTGAAAAGCGCTGTGACGCTAGTGTCACTCCATCCAAACTTTGCCTGCATGTTGAGAAGAACCAGGAGTGCTTTCAATCTAGACATACGTGCTCCATTATACAATGGCGTATCGGCTTCACTTTTCATATCATCATAGATAAGCCTTTCTGAATCCATGATCGTCTCGATCATTTCATCAATCTCGGGCTCAAACATTGCCTCGTTGGGAATGTGCTCTGCATGATCATCCCCCGAGCTGTCAGAGGCTACATCTTGTGGCCTCACATATGCTGCTTTACCAAAGCGCCTGCGAACACGTCTATTGGGTTGCAAGATTGCTGCTTGTTGGCCAGCGTCAGAGTCCGACGAGTTATAATTGGCAACAACTCGATCTATAATAGATGGATCGAACTCGCCAAATTCGCGAACGTGCTGCAAAGAAACACGTCTTGTCCGTCGCACAGCATGCTTGCATTGATTACAAGGACATAAGACCCTCGTTGAGAGATAGGTGTTTCGGTTGGACGGTCCCACATCCTCGTCGCTACTCATAATGAGGATAAAAGACTTATAACCTGGACAACAAATTTAATATTCTATTGGCATTCTTCATCTTATCTCTCTCTCTCTCTCTCTCTCTCTCTCTCTCTCTCTCTCTCTCTCTCTCTCTCTCTCTCTCTCTCTCTCTCTCTCTCTCTCTCTCTCTCTCTCTCTCTCTTTACCTCACATTCTCTAGTCATGTCCAATCCCCGCACACCTCGGTCTAGAGGTGCACGGAGATCAGAACCACCGGGTTATAATCTCGTCTTTATTGGTCAATACCTATATTTGTGGGTACAAGAAATCTACACACCCACGTCTACATGATACTGCATGTAGTGGACAAAACCCCTTTGCCTCTTCTCTAGCTGTAGCACTTCACTTCATCTTAACATCTTTTCACAGTAGATCTTTTCACTGTTCGTCTAACTCTAAACCCTAAACCGTAAGTAATTCTTGCGTGGACTCGATCTAACGTAAATAAGCGTAAATCTAAATAAACGTAAATCTAACTAAAAATAAAGCTAAATCTAATTTAACGTAAGTCTAATGACTAGAGGTTGTCTAGATGGTCATTGTGTCGGGGATGTAGTGACTCTTGCCGCCCTGAAGATCCACCTTCTTCCCTATCTTCTGAAGACATTTCACCAGTACTTTTGGATCGACGGAGCCCACCATGAGTGAAGGAAGCAATACCCTATATTCCATTGAGGGCTTTCTTCACCCGCTTCATGCAGGCATCGCAGTCTATGGAGACCTAAATCTAATCTAATATAACGTAAATCTAAATCTAGCTTAAATAAACGTAAATCTAGTTAAAAATAAACCTAAATCTAATTTAATGTAAGTCTACATATAACCTAATCTTTAACGTCTTTTAAGATAGTTTCCTACGACGTTATAACTCTCTTCTTCTTGTGTGTGTGCGCGTGTGTGGATGTGTGTGCCAATAAAAAGAGATAAATGGTATAACCTTTCTATCACCCATGCCAAGTATGATAGATTGATTATGCCATTTCCCTCTTGAATAATAGGTCTTGAGTTCAACTCCTCGTCGGCTAGATCTTTAGGTCTTTTAATTTTAATTAGTTTCCTACGACGTTAAATTAGTTTCTCTCTCTTTCTCTCTCAATGTGTGTGCGTTTTTTTGGATCGTATGCATGTTTTCTCTCTCTTTTCCTCTCTCAATGTGTGCGTTTTTTGTTTATGCATGTTCTCTCTCTCTTTTCCTCTCTCAATGCGTGCGTTTTTTGTTTATGCATGCTCTCTCTCTCTTTTTCTCTCTCAATGTGTGTGTGCATTCTTTGTTTATGTATGTGTGTGTGCGTTTTTGTTTTTGTTTGTACTCTCTCTCTCTCTCTCTCTCTCTCAAAAACACTATGTGTGTGTGTGAGAGAGAGAGAGAGGGAGAGAGAAAGAGGGGAAGGGAACATGAGAATGAGGAGAGGGAAGGAGCATACTTGGCTCTCCTTCCTCTCCTCGTGTGTGTGTGTGTGTGTGTGTGTGTGTGTGTGTGTGTGTGTGTGTGTGTGGAGAAGAAAGAGAGAGAGAGAGAGAGAGAGAGAGAGAGAGAGAGAGAGAGAGCGTTACCTGCTCCTTGCTTGAGGGCACCGAAAAACTCAGATCTGAGATATGAGTTTTTTAACGCGCTCGGTTATTTTTTTACCCCAGCCGGCGTCGCTATGAGCGTCGCTATAAGCGTCGCTATGAGCGTCGCTATAAGCGTCGCTATGAGCGTCGCAAATTTACAAAGAAATTTGCGACGCTCATGGCGACGCCGGGAAATTTTTTTTTGAGCGTCGTTGTGTGAGCATCGCTAATATGAAGAGCCTCTTGTAGTGGCTCTTAGCTTCCAAATGTACATATAGGACAAGAAAACTTCTCAAAACAATTACTAAAATGGTGATGGAGGGCCAGAAGCAACACTATTGTGATCGGTGCTACCATACATGGTGAAGGCCACCTTGGAGGAGCTTGTTGTTTTCAAGCGTGAAACAAGGGATTTTCAATCACATATGCTTGCATCTTGAAGGCATGTGATAGCAAATCTCATGATCTGCATGTCATGCCTGCTCGCACCAAACAAGAATCGTCTTGGCACTCTCTCTATCATCATGTTTTTGCTAAAGTCTCATGATAGTATCTACCTAAGATTCTCCTTAACACAAATTTCGTTGGATCGCAGGCTCATACTGCTTTTTTTGGTTGCTTTCTCAAGAGAGGGTCTTGGTCTCGCTAAATGTTGGAGTAAATACTTGAACTTGCTAAATACTCACAGTTAGCAACCACTAAAATATCTTGAAATCAATTATTATTGGCTTTAGATGCAAGAAAGAGCACTACACCTAGTGTTTAGGGGATCGCATTGGGATAAATTACCTCTCTACATAAGGTGTGTGCATCTGCTCCCAAAACGTCGCACTGCCCACAACACCCATGTGCCAATCCAGGGGTCTATTGGGAGATTCTATTTTTGTTATGGATAATACACCACACCAGGGCTTTCTAAGAACATTTTTACCAACGAAAGAAAATAAAGATGCACGATGGGCACACTTAATATTTCTTTCGGTTCATAGGTCAAATTTGAAGCATTTGTTGGTATTAATACTAAAAAATTTAAAATTTTACTAGTTTTCTTGAAGATAAGGTCGGAATATAGTCAAAATTTTGTAATTTTAGCCAGGTAAAAACACGCTACACCTCAGTTTTCTTCAAACACTTCAGTGCACTGGCCATTTGTGGCCCTCATCTAATGGAAGCTAAGATACAGCTCACAAGGTTATTGATTTGCAAATTGCAACAACATAATTTTAGTTCATTTGGTGTGAAAAACAACGAGAACGTGAACATATGATTTTTTAGATTGATAAAAAGTACTATTTTTAACCAAAAAGAGAGCATGTAGGCTACACCATGTTTATCATTTATGTGGTTTCCATTAGGAGAAACTTGGACTCAATTTTGGGCCCTGTAAGAAACGCCAACTCAGCATAGAGAGAGGTAATTATGAAAAATACAAAAGTTTTTTTTTGGAATTCTATTTCTCATAGTACATACGTAAAAGTTTGCTCAATCACTTAAATGCATTCTCGTACAAAATGCTTTTCGAAAGCCCAACTTAAGTGTACACAAAATTCCATGTCTGTGAATCTTAATGAGTGATGTGATGTGCGATGAGAGAAAACACATAAGAGTTGTTTTTAAAATACAAAAATAATGCCACGGAATAGAGGCACAAGTATCAATCACCTTTTTATGAAGTACTCGCAATATAAATTCGAACAGATTATACTTGATAGTGATTGATAGGTACCATTTAAGACTATGAAGGAGTCAGAACCAAGCGAATAGGGACGCTTGAGGGATCTCTGGGACCTCTATTTTCTTGGTTCTGACCTTATGAGGCCTTAGGATTAAGATATAGCACTTTTTAAGCCCACGGATGCATCCGGAACGTCCAAAAACCATAGGATAGCTCTTTAAAACACTGAAATCTGACGTCTCTAGATCAAGATATAGCATTTTTAAGCCTAGGGCCTCATGAGGTCAGTACTTCAAGGGCCTCTATTCGCTTGGTACTGACCTCATGAGGCCCTAGGCTTAAAAATGCTATATCTTGAGCTAGAGACGTCAGATTTCAGTGTTTTAAAGAGCTATCCTATGGTTTTTGGACGTTCCGGATGCATCCGTGGGCTTAAAAAGTGCTATATCTTAATCCTAGGGCCTCATAAGGTCAGAACCAAGCGAATAGAGGTCCCAGAGACCCCTCAAGTGTCCCTATTCGCTTGGTTCTGACTCCTTCATAGTCTTAAATGGTACCTATCAATCACTATCAAGTACAATCTGTTCGAATTTAAATTGCGAGTACTTCATAAAAAGGTGAGTGATACTTGTGCGAGATGCACAAGTACAAGTACTTAACTTTATAGGATAGCAACAACGGGTCATAAAAAGGCGTTCGGTACTTGTGCCAAATGTCATTATCAAGCGCCTTACTTTTCTGATGATAGTGACAATTTCACCAAAATGGTTTTCATGGACATTTTCAAAATGAGAAAAAATGTTTTTTCGACGTAACGTTAGCCTTCTTCGTATTGGCTAAGGAGCATTCTCTCACTAGAGTTGAAAGGCCTCCCACTTCACGCTTAAGAGGTGGCCCGAAAAGAAAATAGTTCTCAATTAACAACCAAAAATAGGACCCGCAACCAGCCATGAATCATACACGCCACAAATCACTTGATCAGCGTGCAAAGCTTTTAAAAAATAATATGGAAGCAAGAAGTTTTATATGGTCCACATGTTTGTGCAACAAGCTACATATGCAGTAGGTACGATAGAACTAATACGTGGTACTCGTTTCTCTTTTTTCTGTAATGAATTAGCAATACCATCCAAAGAAGGCAGCGGGTCCTTCTCCTTTAAAATAGTTACAATCTGACAAAATTCTGCAGGTAAGCTATTAAGAAAAACATCTATAAGATCTTCATCTAGGACAGGGGCTTCAACATAAATCAATTGAGTGCAGATGCTTTTCAATCTGTTAGCTAGAGATGCAATATTCTCATCATCACACATAGAAAGAGAATACAGCTCCATTTTAAAGCTCATTTTGGAGTATTTGGCTTTAGGACCAAACACTTTCTAGTTCCATCCAAGCAGCGTTTGCAGATTGCACATCATCCAAATAATGAAATCATCTTCAAGAGATGTCAGAATAATACCTAATGCTTGCTCGTCCTTACGTTGTTGCTCGAGAGATAGTGCTCTTGTAACAGCAACACATGTGCCTGCTTCGTCTGTTGATAGATTCTTGATGACGCTCCAAACATTCTTTCATATCAGATATCCCTTCACTTTAAATTGCCAGGTGTGGGAGCTAGATCCATTAAATTTATCCACCTTTGATGCCATGCTTGATATTCTTTGTGAGATGCCACAAAAAAACCCTTGTTGATCAACCTCTCAAGCGGTGTTTTGAAGTGCTTTGGGAATCCCGCTAATTAATGTGCAAATGCCGATAAAAAATTCTTGACAGGTTGCTCTACTGTCCGTCCATACCTTGGCAATGCAGCATTTTAATATGCATGCAAAATTGCACACAATTGAAGTCCTTACCAACTAGAGGCGTTTCAAGATGCACGAAGATGCTTAGTACAGAAATATCGCCTTGGCAAAATTTGAAAAATTGCCTAGAATTCCCTGCGTTTTGAGATGCTTGTCAAAAACAATAGCTAAAATATGCCGGCTTCAAAAGCTTCACCGATATGCTACAAATCGAGTACCGACCACGGAGCCACAGGGTGTGAAGACCCTCTTGATTGAAGACCTAAGACCAAATAAGGTGCCACTATTTCATAATAGTGTGAAATTGAAAGGAACAATGGTAAAATCTGTCTGCAGCGCTACTGGGAAATTCCATCTGTGAAGTCTGTAGAGGCTGGTATGGAAGGCGCTTTAGTGTCAAAAACTTTGTCTTATGCCATGGCGCTCATGTTGATGCCACTTGTGATTAGTTTGATACAGGTCGATGAGCTGGCTTTCCCCTCTGCAACCGGCTACTCTCACAGTTCACTCAAGCCGAGGCCTCTAAGAGAATCAAGCTCTGATACTAGTTGTTAGAGCCTAGCTATGGCAGGTGTGCAGAGATGAAGAACGAGCGAAAGAGATTTTACACTCTATAAAACGCACTTTGATAATTAAAAATGAGATACAATATAAGTCTTTTCCATGTGAGCCATGCAAACTTACCCTATTGCATTGAAGTGCTACTGCATGCTATATAAAAGAAGTTCCCACTATGGGCTTGACACGCTCAACCCGGGCTTGAATCCCAACAACACATAAAACACACAACATGAAAAAGCCCAAGTTTTAATTGTACATCACTAATGAGCCCAAGTTCCTATGCTTAGGTTATTTTGACAAAACAAACCTAGAGGCCTTAAATATACTTACTTACCATATAGTGTCATACTTCAAGACAAATATAGTGCCTAGCTTATCGGTACTCAATAAGTACTCAATATGTACAAAAGAAGGGACTTGTTAGTTATCTCTAGCCCCATGCTCATTGTGTGGGTTAAATCATAATAGGATGAAAACCATCAATATGGCAATAGCTCCCTTCTTTAGATATAAAGAAAAATACTACAACAAAAGAAGGTGTTATCGACGCATATATCGATGCTGCCCATCGCTATGCGCGTCGCTATATGCGTCGCTGTGAAACCAGTTGCTATTAGCGACGCATATAGCGATGACCATAGCAGAAAAAAAATTTCTTGGGCAGAGGGCAGGTAGTCTGGCCTGTGCCCAGTTAAAAGATGGACACAGCCATAGCCAGACTTCCTGCCCTCTGCCCAAGAAAGCGAGCAGCACCAAAATATCAACCATGCTCCCGCGCGCAGAAATTTCGGCAGAGTTCCCTTTGTTTTTACATAAAATTTAAAAAAAAACCATATCATGTATACGCCTCCTACATGCTATCCATGTAGGATCTCACATGAGATTAAGGCCAATGAAAGACAACCGTACCAACTGAAAAGCATAGCCATAACTTAAAAGCATAACCATAACGAACTATAACCATAACTTAAAACCATAACCGGCTATAATCACTTTGATCAAAACCATAATGCAGATAACCATAACCATAAACAAAATTAACAATAACCATAAGCATAACCAGAAAGAGAAACAATAACTGTCTATACAATGACAATGACAATAATCATAACCATAAGGGAAACAATAATTGTCTGAACACTAACTGTTTGTACAAAAAAGAGACACAGAAGCGTGTCTGTGTCTCACAAAGCATATAGATGAAATTTGGTCCACTAATGACTAGGCATCGCAACCTGCACATAGGACAACTCACAAAATTAGTATTGATATTACTTCACATATACTGACTTAATTAAATCAACTCACACATATTAACGTCTCACCTCAAGCGATCAGCGAGACTGTAAGGGCTCGCAATCTACAGGCTCTCCTGAAGCTTCAAGATCATTCAGTATTTCATAGATACCTCTGCGATATCCATCTGACTCCTCCTCGCGTGATGGAGCTCGATGCATCGCAAGATTCTGCGTTTATAGAAAAATCAAAGTAATAAGAATACATGATTCATCGCGTTTTAAAAAACACCATAGTTAAGATTGGATTAGAAACTCACAAACTCATAGCGAAAGGTGACGAAGCCTCCGCTGCCAAGATGAGATGTCCCCCTAGTCATCTGTCGTACCTGCGCGGCCTCACACTGCTGTCTAAACCGCGTGGCCGCTGTCCACTCATCCTCCCTGATCTGCAGCCACGTCTCGTGTGGGATGCCTGAAGGCTTCGGCGAGCTGGTCCTGAAAGCCTTCTGAGCTGCATCTCGTGGATGTTTGATGGTGTCCCGTGCAACACCCTTGATCCACCGCGCCGAAACAACGGAAGAACCCGGAGTAGGCTGATACTCTCTCAGGATGGTCTCCACTATGTAAGTCACTTTTTCCTTTTCTTGCTGATCCCAAGACGTCAGAATGCTGGTCGAAAACTGCAGCTCCACGAGCTGGCGAATCCGCTGTCGCATCTCAGTCCCGACTCTATCTATGTCAACAGAACCATCTCCCCGTACAGTATAGAGCTTGGAGGCACTAGGATCATGTGCCCCCCAAGGTGTCTGAGGTGTGCCAAGAGGTGTGTCGAGAGGTGTGCCGGGGTTCGTGAGCAAGGAGGGGTCGAAGCATCTGTGGACACTCCTCCACAGCAACCACCACCTCCACCTGACGATCGCCGAGATCGGCGAGTGCGCCTGTGCTGCGGAGATGAGGACGTACCTGCCTCTACCCCACCCCTAGGTGTTGAAGCGGCCGTGATGGGAGAAGGAGGCGTCATACCCATAGGCGTCCTGAACCTCGTAGGTGGCCCCCCCTAGGCGTCGGTCCCTCCGGTGTGAAGCCCGGCCGGAGACGTAGTACTCCTGCCTTTGGCTACCCAGTACTGAGAAGCCTCTGCCATCTGAGCAGGCGTCATCCATGTAACGAAGCCCATGAATGCATCTGCACTCATGGAAGCGGGATCTGGAATCTCGTCTGTCATACTAAAGTCCTGCACAAAGAAAGTAAAATAAAGCGTCAGAACACAGTTGTTTAAATTAACTTTAAGCTTAATTTTAAATCAAAGTCTTCACACAAACACTTACAGGCCTAGGCTTTGACGAGTGAGGCATCATCGATAAGATCTTGCACCGTATCATCGTCTATCTCTAATTGCAAACATAACTCTGCCCCAACTCGTTCTGGCAGATTGTCTTCATCCATTGCATCTTCATCTACAAGTGTCAATTCTGGCTCGTCTGCGTCATCCCTCGTATATCTGTCAGCTTCCTCTGCCATACCTTCGTCCATCTCATCTAATGTCACAGTAGTATGGACGTCGTCTAACTGGCTTTCCTCCAGGAGATCTTGCCCTTCAAATACTTGTTTATTTCTTGGAGCAACCTGAACCACAAACCACCATTGTGGCTCTCGAGGGTCCGGTACAAAGACCACTTGCTCGCAATGTTCGGGGAGAGCAAATGTGTCGCTCGCATCTGTCCAAGTCTTTGTAGAATCTATTTGCACAAGTTTGTTTCCATCTCTGCGTACCGTTGCATTGCGACCAGAAGTAATCACCTTGAACCACTTCACATCCAACAAAAACATCTCAAACCGCTGATAGCCGTTTTTCAACTCTTTGTAATTGCCATAGTGAGTTATCTCACCCTATCAAATCACTCAAACACTGTGGTTACCCTCACCCTTTCACTATATATAGGTGCGTGTGAGTTAGGGGACTTTTCCCATATCTCCTTACTGAAATAAAAAACCCTCAATTAGCTAGTCATTGGGCTAGTTGAGCCAAAAAAATAAAATAAAAATAAAAAATATAAGTATATTATGGCCCATGCGTATGTAAATATTTCTTTGTATATAGGGCCTAAATAAAAGATTTTTTCATAATTATTTTGGTATTTATTTAAATATTTCTACCTAGGTGTGTGTTATTTATGCTCTGTACATTGCCTCACCATTACCACAATTTTTCTTACCATTTTTCATACTCTTTATTCCATATAGAAATAATTTCATGTAAGCTTCTCTTATATTTGGTGTAACTCCATCCCAACAAAAATCCAAAAAAACTAGTTCTATTTATGTGTATATTTTTTTCACTATTGTGATTTTTTCCTTCCTACATATATTCTCTATTACTCTCATAAATTAGACCACCAAAAATATTCATCTTTTTATGGTAGACTTATAATGAGAGAGATTTATTTTGACCCCTTTATATTTTTCCACCTATATTATTTATATTTGACATGTACATATTTTTTAGACCCCTCAATATTTGATTTTCTTAGTTGTACTATTCACTTATATCATGATCTCAACAATATCTTCAATTATAGACCTACCAAATAAGGTCAAGGGTAGGTGGCATGCATACATGCACTATGGAGGGCTCACTCTTGGAGGTATTCAAAAGAATCATCCAAAGAAGGACCCCACAAGGACCTTGTGCAGTGGAAAAAAACGGTCGGTTTTGCTGAATTTTTAAAGTTCACTTGCTCTCCGAATTTGAAAAGGTAATACAAACAAAAGTTGTAGCTCGTGGGCTGAACTTTTGCCTCAAATTTTTTCATATTTTTTTGAGCTACGAGCTGTGAGCTATGATTTTATTAGTGGACCCCAGTTTTCCCATGTTATGCAGCCACACTCTCTCTTCCACTTTATCATTTTCCTCTTTCACACACACTTCTCCACTCATCATCCCCACCTCTCTCACCCCTCCTCTCTGCACCCTACTCACCTTCTCCTCAACCTTGAAGAATAAGAGAAACCATGGTGAACTCATACCTCCCACACACAATTCCATTCCAAAATTGACCACCTAGTCTCATTTTTCCTCCTCCAAGTTACCCATATCTTTAAAAAAAAACCACAAAATTCAGCCTCTTCTCTTAAAAGACAGCATCATGGTGGTTGATTACTCAGCTTCAATCACCTTGTCTCTCAAGGAAGGTCAAGAGTGGAGAAAAAATGTACCGTCAAAGCTAGTGGACCGTCAACAAGCGTCAAAATCGGCCCTACTCAAGACACTTGGAGCATCAACCTTGTAAGAAATCCACCTTTTCTTACCTCTTAAGAGTTTTTCTTCCTTATGTGTATCCTACATGGATACTCCCATTGTAAATATCCAATTCCATTTGTAAATTAATACTAACTCTACTAACACTAACCCACTATGAAAAGTCCTATCACCTCTATTTCTCTCCTCTCTCTTTCCCCACCAACTTCTTGATAATACCAAGCAAAAGAAATTAGATAAATTGCTGAAAATCTAACCCAACCATGGTTAGAGGAGTAACCCTAGCCTTCAAAATTGCTATAAAAGGAGGGTGTAGCTAGCACAAAAGGGGGGGGCCATAAGCAAGAGCACTATGCTATAGCTTGAGAAGCCAAGCTCAACCTCTCTAGAAGGAGCTCTTGAGTGGAAGCTCATTGTCTTATGCATGTGCATGTGTTGTAATAGGGGATTAGCAAGGGAACTCTATGCCATTGTAAGAGAGAGAGCGATCATTCAATTGAGAGTAGGAAATCTATCATTTCTCCTACTAGTGTAAGCCCAACATTTGCTGAATCAAGGAGGGTGGATTTGGACTAAGCTTGGATACTTTGTCTCCCTTCCAACGTGAAGTAATGGACAACAATGATGCGTAAGTGTCTTGGTGTTTTTTGTTAAGTTCTTGATAGCTTGTCTCTGGTGTTGTCATCAATCTAGCCATAAGTCCCACATATTGTAAGAGGGTGATAGGGTGGAGAGGACTCCCCTAGCCTTAAGACAGTGATTGGGGTGGCTTTTCTTGTGATGTGTTGTGGTGAAATTTATGCAAGCTATGTTGAACAAATACTAATCTCACTTTGATTTGTCATGACAGATTTGTAAGAAGGTATTAATGCAACAAGCACCCCCTCCCCCTTTCTCTCTCTTTCTTAAATATATAGTTGTGTTTGCTTGATCATTGCCGATACGTTTCAAAGCAGCCCGAGCACTCTCTCTCTCTCTCTCTCTCTCTCTCTCTCTCTCTCTCTACACGTCCTAGTTCGCATCCAAAGCTAGGTGGTGCCCCAAATTTGTATAGGGTTAGGTTGCGGGTTTGTGTGTGTGTTGTTGTTTTTTTCCAACCCCAACCCAATTGAGCAGCATGGGAGCCTAGAAGAGTGCTTGGAGGCCACTCTTCTTGTTGCCCGCCCCAGACCGCCTCACCGCCTGAAGCTTACTTTCAGGATATCTGACACCAGACCACAGTAATCCAGGTTGCTAGTGCTCTCATTCATGTCTCTAGCACTGGCCCTGCTCTTTTGCATGAAACTAACCATTACCCCACTGTCAAATGTGTTCTTCTGCTGTCAATTTGTTGTGTTCTGAAATGCTTTCCATGCGACCACAGTGCCATGTATGTATGATACTTCTCAAGCCAAATGGATTGACTCCATCCATTGCCATTCCCAAACACAAATTGCATGGTTCACTCTTAAAATGTGGGCAGGTATCTTCAATGTGCCTCCAAGCCTTCGAATCAGCGGGCATCCTAAATGTTACGTCAGTGGATCTATTCGTAGAATGCCACCGCATCAACTTTGCAATGGAACCACAATGAAACATGCTTTTTATCCTAGGAATTACGTACCTAAACAAAGCAGTGATGCTTGCATCTGACCACCCGTACACTGAGTGAAGATTCAAAAACGCCAGACAAGTACGAAGCACAGATATTTTGGTGCCTTCATAGATTGGTTGACGTGCCAACTTCCTCAACATGTCTTCAGGAGATAGGCGCACGGATTCTGGTGCTGCTTCGTTCGTGTTCTCCTCGCTTGTCTGGAAGAAGGCATCCAGCATCTCCTCCATGCCGTCGTCTTCTGTCTTTAAGCCCTTTTCTGCTTCCATCCATGGCTCTATATTGGTCGGACCTTCACGCATAATCTTTTTTCTCTCTCTCTCAGATGTAGGTGCTATGTTGCGGAAATCAATGCCCGTTCCGTAGGAGTCATATCGTAGATTCTGTACAGTTTCTCTTGCAAACTCTCCGTACTTGTGCACATGCTCATTACATTTCCTACGCTTGCGCAGGATTTGATACTTGCAGAGCGTGCACGAGCATGCAATCTTTTCCTTCATGTTAGTTGATGACGTTGCCATCTACAATGATTATGAATGTTGTTTTAATATCTAGTCTTGCCCAATCTCCGTACACCTCGGTCCAGAGGTGTACGGAGATCAGGACCACCGGGTCAAAATCTCGTCTTTATTGGTCAAATCCTATATGGGTAGACACATACGTGCACTCCCAGGTGTACATGGCAATGCATGTAGCAGGCAAAACCCCTTTGCCTCTTTTAGTTCCATAGTTTCTTCTCTATCTACGAACCCACCTACCTCCATTCCGAGGTAGCCTGTCAGAGAAAGCTTTCCAATGCCGCACTTGATGAATCATATATTAAAGCATGACCATTTTTGTCATTTTTTTAATGTTCCGTCTGTTTGCAATTTTTTGCACAGGTTTTTCCAAGGATATTATGCCCATCCTAGTGTTTTTTTCACCACATGCACAATCCATGGAAGTTCTCAGCCCAATGAAAGTTTTCTACCTGATTGTAAACCGGACAGGGCCTCCATGTCCAAGCCAGAAGATAATGTGGAGATGGATGAGCAACTTGAGAAAGATTCAGAAGCCTTGCATGGTTCTTGCTCAAAAAAGTGATCTCAATCTCTCTTTCTCTCTCGATCTCACTCTCGTTATCTCTCTTTCTCTCTCTCTCTCAATCTCGCTCTCGCTATCTCTCTTTCTCTCTCTATTTCCTTATTTTCCTATCTCTCTCTCTGTCTCGCTCTTCACTTCCCTACCTCTCTCTCTCTCTCTCTCTCTCTCTCTCTATATATATATATATATATATATATATATATATATATATGTGTGTGTGTGTGTGTGTGTGTGTGTGTGTGTATATATAACTCTCTTTCTCTATCTCTCTAGTTATTTCCTATCTCTCTCTCTCTCTCTACTGATTGAACGAGCGACTGAGCTAGGGAGATCTAGACGTCCACGACTGCGGAGGACTACACAACATCGACAGAGGCTGCATCAGAGGATCTAGCTAGGTCACTTTGGCTCGACATGCATAACGCCCGATCAGACTACTGACCATGGAGGAGATTGATGAGATCCGCCAGCGACAGCTGCTGGATCTCTTATGATGTACCTATCCCAGCTAGCTGGTTTAGCCGTTTAGTCCATACCCAACAGTTTAGGATTCCATAATATTTTATTTTGTCATCTTCTTACTCTGACTTTGTATCAGATCCATCACATTGTAACTTTCTTGTCTCATGTCTCATAGGTCACTTTGGCCTTTCGAAGACGTTAATATAACATTTCATTTCATTTCTCTCTTTAATTATTTTTCTTTAATTTTAATTTCCTAAGCATACATTAATTCTCTATCTCTCTCTCTCTCTCTCTCTCTCTCTCTCTCTCTCTCTCCTCTCTCTCTCTCTCTTTCCTACACACACACACCTCTCTCTCTCTCTCTCTCTCTCTCTCTCTCTCTCTCTCTCTCTCTCTCTCTCTCTCTATTTCCTACACACACACACACACACCTCTCTCTCTCTCTCTCTCTCTCTCTCTCTCTCTCTCTCTATTTCCTACACACACACACACACCTCTCTCTCTCTCTCTCTCTCTCTCTCTCTCTCTCTCTCTCTCTCTCTCTATTTCCTACACACACACACACCTCTCTCTCTCTCTCTCTCTCTCTCTCTCTCTCTCTCTCTCTCTCCTCTCTCTCTCTCTCTCTCTTTCCTACACACACACACACCGCTCTCTCTCTCTCTCTCTCTCTCTCTCTCTCTCTCTCTCTCTCTCTCTCTCTCTCTCTATTTCCTACACACACACACACACCTCTCTCTCTCTCTCTCTCTCTCTCTCTTTCCTACACACACACACACACCGCTCTCTCTCTCTCTCTCTCTCTCTCTCTCTCTCTCTTTCCTACACACACACACACACCGCTCTCTCTCTCTCTCTCTCTCTCTCTCTCTCTCTCTTTCCTACACACACACACACACAATGTAGAGGGAGAGAGAGAGAGAAGGGTTGGGGGGGTCATAATACCTGCGCAGCAGGTGGAGGCCAAGATTTGAGCAGAGCGTAGGCGAAAATGGCCCCTGCTGCTCGCGGGTTTCACTTTTTTTCTCCAATTTTTTTTACGTCGCTATACGCGTCGATATACGCATGGGAAATAAATCCTTTCCACGTGTATATCGACGCACATTGCGACCCGTATATCGATGCGTATATCGACGCCCGCTAATTTTGTCGATATACGCGCGTCGATATCTCCATATAGTGTTGTAGTGAAATAGTAGTAGGAAAAATCCCATTCTTGGTATCATTCTCTCTCATGTCATTCTCTATGTCTAAAAGTTTTTGCAACCTATTCCCTTCCTTGCGAGATAGTACTAGACACAGACAACCATAATGGGCACATATATGTATTGTGGATACTCAACTTTGGGAAACTTTTGATGGCTCCTATTCATACTCTCTCTACAAAGATAGACTCAAATGCATGTTCAAGACATGGAATGAAATGTAAGTAAGCTTTGACGTTCGCTCGGATTGTAGTTCGCTCGAGAAATCTCATTCGGGCTATGGTAAGACTCCCACCAAACCTGGAAAACACACACACACACACACACACACACACACACACTATCTCATGCACACACAAAAAACACACAATAATCTACCATAAATCTCAAAAAAAAAACTAAGTTCTTGTTTTAGGGGAGTGGGTGAGTGGATATCTTGAGCCAGGTAAGCCCCACATTAGCAGATCTGAGGAGAAGAGCAGAGATTAGCACCAAGCGAGCAAGAGGAGAAGAGCCGATGAAACAGGAGTGAAAATGCAAAAATGAAGCTGCAGGTTTTGTTTTGCAGGTTGCATCAATATAGGCATCGGTATCAACCTCCGTATAAGCATCAGTGTATGGGCATCGGTACTAGCATCAGTATGCTTGTCGAAATAAGCGTCGATATGTAAGAGTTTGGTTTTTTAAAAATTTAGGTCTCCCTCCAATTTTAGCAATGCATATACCGACACTTGCCAACCATGTTGATAATTTGGCCTTGATAATGAAGGATATATTGTAGTGAAGGTTTTTTCTATATTTAATCACACAACCTTGTGAAGATGTTTATGGTTCTTATCTCTCTATGTGAGATAATGAAGGTTATGAGAGAGAGTGAGAAGGATAGAGAGAAAGAACACAATTACATTCTTAACAGACTGAACAACTAAAGTTAACAAGGCAAGGATGGAAAAATTCCAAAAGCATCTCTTTCTGCAAAAATCGTGCAACTCAAGCTAGTAAATATGTCATGACAATTTTGGGTCTATTTAGCAAGCATCTAGCAAGATCCGCTTGTAAATGGAAAAGGGCAAAGGAAACAGAAAGGAGGGGAAGCAGGGGGGGAGCACGTGTGCATGGCAGGTGGCATCGATGAGGCCGAGCGAGATAGGTAGGTTGAGGACAAGCCTAAATGGCATAATTTGACATCAGCAAAGGAGACGAGACCTCACCTACTTGGGGGTATTTTTTGGCTTTCTAAAAGAAACCCTTGGTGTTGGGTTTGGTTAGGGAGACTTTCATAGTTTTTAGTGCATGATGGAGACTTACCTTTCATTTCATATGTGACATGTCTTTACTTTTCTTTCATTCTATTGTTTAAGAATGCTAAACTGAAGCTTCACCTTTCATAATTTTAGTAAATTTTACACATACACACACATGTATGTTTTTTTTTGCATTCTATTGTTGTAGAATGCTAAAATTAAGCTTCACCTTGCATAATTCTAATAAATTCTATACACATACATATATATTAATTAGTTCTTTTTTTTCACCTTTCATTTCAGAACTTACATGGCTTTACATTTCTTGCATTTTATAGCTTGATTCCAGTCAAGAAAGTCTCTTTTATTAAACGGCTTGCTGATCAAGGTTCCTCCTCACAAAGAAAAAAACCAGAAATACTAGCAAAAATTTTGAGATTTGTAAAATTTTTGGACGACTTTCTCACATATTTCACCGGTTTTTCTTCCGTTTATCATGGTTTACAGCTAGCTAGTCTCGATTTTCAATCGACTCAAGACTAAGCTGAGGAAATCCTTTTCCAAACACTGATATCAATTTAACTCAACCTAACAATTTTATCACTTCTTATTGTTTTTGAAAGCCGTCGTGACCCTTTCACTTGTTTTTAATATTGATGGGATCGCATATGCAACAAACCTCGTGCTGCATCAGACTAGCTCAGGTCAATGACCACTTCTCTTGGCGTGAGGTTGCGAGGTCGATGCCTACACTCGCATGGGAAATGATTCTTGGAGTGTGCAGCCAGGGCAAGGTTGCATGGAATCTCGCAAATTTCTTAAAAGAGTGATTCCCCTAGAAAATAATTCAAAAAGAGAAATTTGACAAGCAAACAAAAGAGCCTGTGAGGCCCAAGAGGTTGCACACAAAGAGGATCAAGACAATTGAAGGACATGTTGGGATTAAAGCCCAAGTGGCCTCTTATGCGGATATGGCCGGCCGCCCGCCTAACTCACTTACCTCTAACTCTTTGTATATACTAACATATTCTTTATGAATACTAAGGATTTGGGAGATAACCCTTCTAACAGATCTCTGCGTACTGTACTGTGTAAGCTCACTGTGTGTGTGTGTGTGAGAGAGAGTCGACCCACGCTCCGCTCCGCGACTTCAATTGGTATCAGAGCCTTGGTTCAGTGCGGATTTGCGCAATCGCGCGCGCGCGCACTTTTCCGGCAGATTCTGGATCCGGAGTTCGAAAATTCACACTCGGCGTTCCGGGAGCGTTTCCACCAGGCGACCTGGGGTTTTACCCCCCTTTCGAAGCCGTTTATGCCCTCAGAATTTCGTTCTGAGCACTACAGCAGAAGATAGATTTCAGCCACAAAGAAATCCGTCTTGTGTAGATTGGCAAGCAGGAGGTGGTCGACATCAATATCGACATCGACATACATCACTTATTCGTCTTCAGAGCATCATCTATAGACCAGGTACACATATATATCATCAGATATATATATTGCAGTCTGCATTGCTACTTCTTGTGCTTGCCAGGTTCCAGGGGAGGTGTGGCCATACGACGGCTTGACACCACTGGCATGTATTGCAGATTGATGTACTGTGATTGTGGGTCTGCTAGTTGTGAGTCACGCTAGCAGACAGACTGCCGCAGCGGTCATAGGACAGTGATTGGTCTATTATAGGATGTATGCTAGTTCTGGGCAGTTTGCTGAGCCATCTGAGAGGGTCGTGTGTGAGGTTTTTTGAAGCCAAGCACTGGGGGCTGGGTTACCCAGTGTGAGGTGGATTAGGTTGCTGGAGTTCCCCTCTACACGCATCCTCTTCGGCGACTTTTATCCCTTAGGATGTATGACTTTGTGTAGACACTGGATTGCATCTTATGCGTCAAGCCGTTGAGGCATTGTTCAGGGCTCAGTCTTGAGACAGATACAGGTTCTGTCATCGCCCAGAGAGGAGACAGTGTATGCTTACAGGACAACATATTACAGGGATTTTTTAGATTTGTCATTGGTCAGCTATTTATGATTGTTTCTTGAGCTATCTTTTGGTTCCCAGAGCTCAGTTTATAGGGGAGACTCTGTCAAAAATTTTCAAAATACTGACAGTTCCTGAGGAGAGGTGTTCAGCTTGTTGATTACAGCTTGTTTACTGTGTACAGAGGCCAGTTTACAGGGGAAACTCTGCCGGATTTTTCTCAGGAGTAAACAGTTTGGCAGATATGGCATCTTCTCACAGTGAGACTCTTTACAACATAAAGAAGCTGGATGGCACAAACTTTCCATTCTGGAAGAAGCAGATTTGGCAGGTTTTGGTGCAGAAAAAACAAGTGAAGCCACTGAAGCTCAAAGGGGAGAGACCAGAATTTATGGCTGAAGATGAGTGGGAAGAGCTTGACGAGTTAGCTTGTTCCACAATCATGCTGACACTGGCAGAAAATGTTTACTTCAACGTAGCAGAAGAGACTACAGCGTATGGCGTATGGCAAAAGCTATGTGATATGTACGAGAAACAAAGTGCTGCTTCTCAGATTTACTGGCTCAAGAAATTGGTGGATTTGAAGATGAAGGAAGGGACAGCCATGTCAAATCATCTGAATGAATTTCACTCAATTTTCAGCCAGTTAACAGCACAGGAGATAGTCTTTCCAGATTCAGTGAAGGCTATGTTTCTCTTAATCACTTTGCCAGACAGTTGGGATACTTTTCGTACAGCGTTAAGTAATTCTGTCGCGCCAGAAGGTCTTACGAGTGCCAATGTAGAAGGCAGCTTGCTCACAGAGGAAGTGAACAGGAAGAACATTGACAAAGGCAATGTTCAGGGAAGATGGACCTAGTGCTAGCACATCAAGACAGCATAGTCAGGCTCAGGAGAGTTGTCTTCAGGGAAGATGGACCTAGTGCTAGCACATCAAGACAGCATAGTCAGGCTCAGGAACAGCCTATAGTGGCTAGAGAGGCAGAATCAGTTGTGGTGAGACGTTCTGAGCGTGTCTCCAAACCACCTGATCGTTATGCGCCATCTCTAAATTATGTCATGCTCACAGATTGCGGAGAACCATCTTGTTACAAGGAAGCATTACAAGTGGTTGACTCGAAAAAAATGGCAGTTGGCCATGCAGTCAGAGATGACAGCTCTGCATAAAAACCAGACATGGAAGTTGGTTAAATTACCACAGGGCAAAAAGGCTCTACCTTGTAAATGGGTTTACAGGTATAAGATCACCGCTCATGATAGTCAGCCAAAGTACAAAGCAAGGCTTGTTGCCAAGGGCTTTAAGCAAGAACAAGGCATTGACTTTGATGAAGTCTTCTCTCCAGTGGTCAAGATGACTACATTGAGATGCTTTCTTGCATTGGTTGCTATATTGGATTTGGTGTTGCACCAAATGGATGTCAAGACAGCGTTCTTGCATGGTGATTTAGATGTGGAAATTTACATGCAGCAGCCAGAAGGGTTTGTTGAGAAAGGCATGGAACATTTGGTATGCCAGTTGTTAAAGAGTCTTTATGGCTTAAAACAATCACCGAGGGCATGGTACCATAAGTTCCACCAGTTTATGCTTTCTCAAGGCTACAAACGTAGTGCGTTCGATCACTGTCTATATACAAAGAAGGCTAAGGATGGCAGTTGGCTGATCCTTATTTTGTATGTGGATGACATGTTGATTGCTGGCAAACACTTGGAAGAAATTTCAGCTTTGAAGTCAAAGATGGCAAAATCGTTTGACATGAAAGACATGGGTGAGGCAAGTCATATACTTGGTATGCGCATTGAGAGAGACAGATCAAAGAAGTTGATTTGGTTATCTCAAACAGAGTATATTGACAAGGGTTTGCAACGTTTCAATATGGAGAAGGGAAAGGCATTGAGTGTTCCATTGCCACCATATGTGAAACTTAGCAAACAAGATTGTCCTGTGTCTGAGGAAGAAAAGGCTGAAATGGATAAGATTCCATATGCGTCTGCAGTGGGTAGTTTGATGTATGCAATGATTGCTACACGTCCGGATATTGCATTTGCAGTGGGAGTGGTTAGCAGATATATGTCAAATCCCGGCAAGAAACATTGGGAGGCAGTGAAAGGTATCATGAGATACTTAAAACATACAAAGAGTATGCGCATATGCTATGGTAGTCAGGATTTGAGTGTCAGAGGATACACTGACTCAGATTATGCAGGAGACTTGGATAAGAGGAGATCTACATCAGGCTATGTCTTTACATTGGCTGGAGGTGCCATATCATGGCGATCTCGATTACAAGATTGTGTTACGCAGTCTACTACAGAAGCTGAGTATGTTGCAGCAAATGAGGCATGCAAAGAAGCTATTTGGCTTGGTAGATTGGTTGCAGACTTGGGAATCAATGCAAATATGCCAGAGTTATATTGTGATAGTCAAAGTGCTATACAATTGGCAAATAATCCAGTGTTCCATTCGAAGACTAAGCATATTGATGTGAAGTATCACTTCATTAGGGAAGTACTTGAAGACAAGCAGATACAACTGCTGAAGATCCACACCAAGGACAATCCTGCTGATCTACTCACAAAGGGACTTCCAGGAGAGGGCTTTGTGCATTGTCGTGAGTTATTGGCATTGATAGATGGCAACCATGTAAATCTTTGTACATTTATGTTCATAGATTTACAGTTACTTAAAGTGCCACATTGGACTTTAAGTGGGAGGTTGTTGGGATTAAAGCCCAAGTGGCCTCTTATGCGGATATGGCCGCCCGCCCGCCTAACTCACTTACCTCTAACTCTTTGTATATACTAACATATTCTTTGTGAATACTAAGGATTTGGGAGATAACCCTTCTAACAGATCTCTGCGTACTGTAGTGTGTAAGCTCACTGTGTGTGTGTGTGTGTGTGAGAGAGAGTCGACCCACGCTCCGCTCCGCGACTTCAGGACATGTTTTGAATGCCCCTCCTCTTAAATGACTTAAAATCAACATGCTAGTCAAACTAGTAGTGTGCTCACTTTTAATGTCAAAAAGAAAGGAAAAATGTGTCTCATGCACATTAGTGCTAGTGCCATGTGGACATACTCCTACCATATCAAGGCCAAAGTAAGGTTAAGCCTAGGGGATAAGGTCGAGCGAGCCTCTTGAAGGACGTCCATGATCGGACCAAGCCATAGTTAGTTTGCACACTCTCTATTACATAACTAATTGTACGAGCAATTTATGGATGCTATTACACTGTGGGCATCCATCATTGTCAACATGTAGGTTGGGATGAAACTTGTGAACCTGCAAAGTCTCACATCCATCTAACTAGGCATCTAGCACTAATGCAAATTTTATAAGTGCAAAATCCTCACAAAAGCCCTTACGGGTGAAAGTACATATTGGTGGTACAAAAAAAAAACCAATTTCGAATTCACCTGGTTGGTGCTTCTTTTTTATGGCCATAAAACAAAATATGTCATATTATTATTTTTTTTTGGGGGGGGGACTCCCAATTTTATATCAGAGCTACTTTTGACAGAAAACGTGTGTGTGTGGTGTAATAATTACAAGGATAGCCACTTCAAATTTCTCTCTCCCGCGTGCAAAATGAGCTATCCTCTACGCTTGGAATTGACAAGGTGATTGGCCTTCCTTTTGTCACATCACAAGCTTCCTCAGCATTTAGTGGTGATGTGCGGTCATCCTCTTTGTTGTGCTCATCCCAATCTCTTGTTGGTGTCCCCTTTGTTGGTCTCTTTGGTGCCCCACAGAGGGTTGCTACTGCTACTAAGTCTCGGGGGGTTCATTGTTCGGTACCCCCCTATAAAACGTGTGTTCATGGAGTATTAAAAAAACCCCTCCTTTAACATGTCTGAATGAATAAAATGACCCCTTAGTTTATGATTTTTTTCCAAAAGTGAATATTAAAATCCCTTATTTTAATGTATCTCTTTTAAACTGCCTAAATGTTTTGCATTTTAAACCCCTCTTTTCAAACTCACGTTATACATTAGTATGATTACAAAGTGAACCTCTCGAGTACTAAGTCCACTCCTGAGAGGGCAACCACGCCTACCAAGGGCAACCTCAAGCTCATATTGTCTCCTCGCAGCACCAAGACCATACCGTCTATGCCGTCCGAGGAAGTGAGGACACTGAATACTCGTGCAAGCAAGCTGATTTTCTCAATCATGCAATCTGAACATGGAGGGTCTTCTATCCTTGCCGACGAAGACAGGTCTACATCGAAGAGGAGAGGTGAGTTGCACATGTTGTGATGAAAACTACAGATTAAACATTTTTGCGTGCAGCGCTAGTAATGCACATTAATTGAGCATTGTTTGATCTGTATATCAATACATAAATAAATGATGTAACTTTTTAGGGTTTAGGATAGTTGATCTTCAAAACAAGGTCTTGCATGTGTCCTAGTGCAAGCTGCACGTTTGAGATTTGCACTGGTGCACATGCCAATTTTCATGTTACGAGATTTGATACTATATGTATGTTGCTAAAAAAAAGCATTTTAACTATTGGAATGTGTGAATTCACTTGGTCTTTGTAGAGAAAAACATAATGGAAGATTATCCCATGCTCACAAAATTTTGTCATACAGCAGAGGAGCTACACGAGGAGTATGGGCTAAGCCTACTAGGGGTGCTTCCAAAGGATCTGAATGAAGTTATGCTCCCAGAGGATCAGTGGTTTTAACAGTGTTCAAGTTTAAGCACAACAAAAGTGCCAGGATTTATCTTAATCATGTGCACCCTCGCTTCATTAGACGTCTGTAGGCTTCTCTTCCACAAGGTGTATGAAGCACCACCATCTTGTTGAGAGATTACAACAAAGTTTGCTCGAAGGTACGCTTTTCATTGGTGCCATGCTGCAACAAAAGACCCTACAGACCACACCGTGGCATGGGCCAAGTTTGGTAAGAACGTTATTCAGACGTGCAGAGCATGAGGAGGGGGGTTGGAGCGGAATATTGAGGGTTGGAGAAAGTAAAATGGTGCCTTTGAGGTTGCGCATCACAATCGGAAAAAGCCTTGCATTACATAGTCTAGCAGCAACTTGTGCACGGAGACCGGGCCGCCGACTGCGGCTTATTGGCATAATTTGCCAATTTTTGAGTATGTCGCTGATTTGGAGTTATTGGTGGAGAGGATGTTGGCCAAGAGCAAGCACACTATGGATAGGCTCTTTGAGATGAGAACCTCGATCCAGCTAAAAAAGGAGGCACTTCATTGGCATCTCCTTGGCCTTTGGTGCATACGATATTGTTTGGTACTTTTAATTTTTTTCGGGTTGTCTCGGGTACTTTCCCATGGTCTCTTTGGTACTTATAGGTACTGCCTCCCACTGTATTTGGTATTGGCATCTAGCTAGCTTTGGTATGTTTACTTTGTCTTGGAAGTGCCTAGGTACTTAGACATCTAGGCTTGTGTGTGTGTGTGTGTGTGTGTGTGTGTGTGTGTGTGGGGGGGGGGGGGGGGGGGGGGGGGGGGGGGGGGGGGGGGGGGGGGGGGGGGGGGGGGGGGGGG